>NC_091370.1:5184721-5235821 GCF_038502225.1 Cherax quadricarinatus | reverse complement strand
ACAACCAGACACATGTAAGAACACACCAACACTAGGTAAGACACATATGCAATAGTTAGGTATCTTTATTATGAAACGTTTCGCCTACACAGTAGGCTTCTTCAGTCGAGTACAGAAAAGTTGATAGAAGCAGAAGATACTTGAAGACGATGTAATCAAGTATCTTCTGCTTCTATCAACTTTTCTGTACTCGACTGAAGAAGCGTACTGTGTAGGCGAAACGTTTCATAATAAAGATACCTAACTATTGCATATGTGTCTTACCTAACAACCTGTCGGTATTTTATACCATTTTAATGTTCACACCAACACTAACTGTTACATATCTAGATGATTAGATGAGGTGACACGCGTAGTGACAATTAAAATATAATAATAACAGAGAATATTCCCAGTGGTACTAAAGGAAGGAGGTGAAGCACTGTGCAAGCCTCTCGTCCATTTTATTAAATGATGACATATTAGACATGTGCAACACTTGGGTACCACTATCACCCCGCCTCCGCCTGCTTCACCTCACCTCACTACAGTATATAAGCCACGTCTACGGCCCTATGCTGTATATTCCACAAGATTGATGGACTGAACACATCGACTCCAGGCTGAGGGACTGATTACCTCATACTCCTCCTCTCTTTACGCCTTCCTCTTTGTATTGGACTGATGAAGCCACTGTGTGGCGAAACGTTTCCTGAATAAAGATTCCCATATGCTGCATAAGTGTCTCAATCTTCAACTTGTCGGTTTTTCAAACCATTCATCACAACACTTGGGTTATCTTTACTGGGGAAACGTTTCGCCACATTAGTCCTATGCATAGATGAATGGTGAAACTCAGGAGTAGTTTGAGGTAATCAGTTGGATGTAATCAGTCCATCATCAGTCTTGAAAAGACTGATGGACTGATTTCTTCAAACTCCTTCGGATCATCACCATTCTTCTTGTATAGGACTGACGAAGCCACTGTGTGGCCAAACAGTTCCTCAGTAAAGATACCTAAGTGCTGGATGTGTCTAATTTATCAACTCGTCGGTTTTTTGAACCATTTATCTAACTCCATTAAATCATCAGAAACAGGTGAACAGCCTGAAGACTAGAAAGTAGTAAAATTAACTTGAATATTTATAAAAATAAGACGTAAGAAGCCTTAACTTAAAGACCAGTTTACCTAACACGCACACTGTGCATGCTATTAGGTAAATTATACAAGAAATGAGAGCTGATAATTTAGAATATACGTAAACAATAATTATATATCAGCAATCTCGACTCGGCAATAAGTATGTTTATTAAGTTTCAAAGACTAATAGACTAACGGCAAAAAATATAGAAAAAGTGGAAAGATTGGATCTTCGTGGAGAATGAGAAAACTTATCGCACTGTGTTACATAAAATACTTCTTGATAAACCTGTGAATCAGGTTGGGGAAGCAGGAAAGTAACCAGTCTGGTTTAAGTAATACTTGAATGATAGAAGACATGGTGAGAGAGATGAAGTATAAGGGTGATGAAAATGGCTTTGAAAACAGACAAGTTGATGAATGAGACACTTACGCAACATTTGGGAAGCTTTATTGAGGAAATGTTCCGCCAGAAGATGAAGAGAGGTTTGAGGTAATCAGTCCCTCAGCCTGGCGTTGACGTGTTCATTTCATCAGTCTTGAGAAATGTGTGTATGTCAATGGTATAAATACTGACTCGAGGTATCGTTGCCAGTATTACAAATTCATCAAGACTACGGTACTGAGGACCTTCTAGGTTGAGGGACTGATTACCTTATCTACTAAAGTCTTCTATATTGTATTGATAAAGTCACTGGTTAGTGAAACGTCTACATAATAAAGATACCCAGATATTGCACATGTTTCCAATTCATCATAAGGGAGTGTGTGACTAGTGGAGTACCACAAGAGTCGGTACTGGGACATGTAATATTTGTAGTGTAAATGACTCACCAACAGGATTAAATTCCTTGTTAGATGATGATAAACAACCGAGAGAATACAACCTGTGGAAGGACGGTAGAGGGCAGGCAGGAGGACCTGGGCAGCCATATGGGTCAAGGACCCCAACTGAAATAGGTAACCTTGACTTTTATGGATTATCCTGGTAGGTAATTTACATATATGTTACTATTATCCAATAATCACGAACACGCGATACAAGATGCAAAACAACCAAGGGGGGAGTTGAATGCTAGCTCTAGGCCCTATGTGTTGCAACCAACACCATCAGGAGCTTGCAATTAACGAATCTGGTTTAAAATAGTTTAGAAAACCGTCAAGTTGATACATGAGACACTCGTGCAACATTCGGGTATCTATTCTGGAAACGCGTCGCCAGCTAGTGGCTTCTTCAGTCCAATGCAGAGATAGGTGGAAGATGAGGAGGGGTTTGAGGCAATCAGTCCCTCAGCCTGGAGTCGATGTATTCAGTCCATCAGTCTTGATAAAAGTGAAGCATATTTGCGAAGAACGAGATTATATATTGCTGACAGATGAGAGCCACTGGCTGGCGAAACGTTTCCGGAACAATGATGCCAAAATGTTTCCCAGGAGTCTAATTTCTTAAATATCAGGATGAAGAGAGGTGTCCAGTGGGGTCCCACAAGAGTCAGGTACTGTGGCCGCCGCTACTCCTATACGTGAAGTATATCCAAGAAGAAATTAAATCCTTCATTTCGGTGTTTGCAGATGTGAAACTAATAAGGATAAAGACAGGGAAAAACATGGAAAGACAAGTGCATAGATTTAAAAATTTAACTAAGGAGGAAGAAAACAGGAAACGGAGCACAGACCGAAAAACAAAGGCTGTAAATTTGTAACATAAAGGACCTTGTAAGTCAGTGATATTCCATGAATTAGACATGTGCAACATCTGGGTATATTGTAGATGTTTCGCCATCCAGTGACTTTATCAATACATAGACATAATATGAAGTCTGGAGAAATATATACAACAGACAGTGGAAGATGAGGTAATCAGTCCCTCAGCCCACGAGCAGGTGATGACCACCATAGTCTTGAACAATGAGGTTCTTCAAGACATAATGATGGCGGCGCATGCTAGTGCAACAAACCTGAGAATGAACCTCACGAACCTTGAAGAATTCTGCAATATTCTATATGCGGTATAAGTCAGACGTTTGACTTTCAGCGAGCCCACACTTGACCAGTGAGCCCACACTTGACCAGTGAGCCCACACTTGACCAGTGAGCCCACACTTGACCAGTAAGCCCACACTTGACCAGTGAGTCCACACTTGACCAGTGAGCCCACACTTGACCAGTGAGCCCACACTTGACCAGTGAGCCCACACTTGACCAGTGAGCCCACACTTGACCAGTAAGCCCACACTTGACCAGTGAGCCCACACTTGACCAGTGAGCCCACACTTGACCAGTAAGCCCACACTTGACCAGTGAGCCCACACTTGACCAGTAAGCCCACACTTGACCAGTGAGCCCACACTTGACCAGTGAGCCCACACTTGACCAGTGAGCCCACACTTGACCAGTGAGCCCACACTTGACCAGTGAGCCCACACTTGACCAGTAAGCCCACACTTGACCAGTAAGCCCACACTTGACCAGTAAGCAAACACTTGACCAGTGAGTCCACACTTGACCAGTGAGCCCACACTTGACCAGTGAGCCCACACTTGACCAGTAAGCCCACACTTGACCAGTGAGTCCACACTTGACCAGTGAGCCCACACTTGACCAGTAAGCAAACACTTGACCAGTGAGTCCACACTTGACCAGTGAGCCCACACTTGACCAGTAAGCCCACACTTGACCAGTGAGCCCACACTTGACCAGTAAGCCCACACTTGACCAGTGAGTCCACACTTGACCAGTAAGCCCACACTTGACCAGTAAGCAAACACTTGACCAGTGAGTCCACACTTGACCAGTGAGCCCACACTTGACCAGTGAGCCCACACTTGACCAGTAAGCCCACACTTGACCAGTGAGTCCACACTTGAACAGTGAGCCCACACTTGACCAGTAAGCAAACACTTGACCAGTGAGTCCACACTTGACCAGTGAGCCCACACTTGACCAGTAAGCCCACACTTGACCAGTGAGCCCACACTTGACCAGTGAGCCCACACTTGACCAGTGAGCCCACACTTGACCAGTGAGCCCACACTTGACCAGTGAGCCCACACTTGATCAGTGAGCCCACACTTGACCAGTGAGCCCACACTTGACCAGTGAGCCCACACTTGACCAGTGAGCCCACACTTGACCAGTGAGCCCACACTTGACCAGTGAGCCCACACTTGACCAGTGAGCCCACACTTGACCAGTGAGCCCACACTTGATCAGTGAGCCCACACTTGACCAGTGAGCCCACACTTGACCAGTGAGCCCACACTTGACCAGTGAGCCCACACTTGACCAGTGAGCCCACACTTGACCAGTGAGCCCACACTTGACCAGTGAGCCCACACTTGACCAGTGAGCCCACACTTGACCAGTGAGCCCACACTTGACCAGTGAGCCCACACTTGACCAGTGAGCCCACACTTGATCAGTGAGCCCACACTTGACCAGTGAGACCACACCACACTTGACCAGTGAGCCCACACTTGACCAGTGAGCCCACACTTGACCAGTGAGCCCACACTTGACCAGTGAGCCCACACTTGACCAGTGAGCCCACACTTGACCAGTGAGCCCACACTTGACCAGTGAGCCCACACTTGACCAGTGAGCCCACACTTGACCAGTGAGCCCACACTTGACCAGTGAGCCCACACTTGACCAGTGAGCCCACACTTGACCAGTGAGCCCACACTTGACCAGTGAGCCCACACTTGACCAGTGAGCCCACACTTGACCAGTGAGCCCACACTTGACCAGTGAGCCCACACTTGACCAGTGAGCCCACACTTGACCAGTGAGCCCACACTTGACCAGTGAGCCCACACTTGACCAGTGAGCCCACACTTGACCAGTGAGCCCACACTTGACCAGTGAGCCCACACTTGACCAGTGAGCCCACACTTGACCAGTAAGCCCACACTTGACCAGTGAGCCCACACTTGACCAGTAAGCCCACACTTGACCAGTAAGCCCACACTTGACCAGTAAGCCCACACTTGACCAGTAAGCCCACACTTGACCAGTAAGCCCACACTTGACCAGTGAGCCCACACTTGACCAGTGAGCCCACACTTGACCAGTGAGCCCACACTTGACCAGTGAGCCCACACTTGACCAAGCATGTCAAGATGCGAGAGAAAGTCCAAAGATTCCCAACAAGATTGATCCCAGAACTAAGAGAACCAACCTACAACAAGAAGCTAAAGGCACTGAACCTAATGACATAATAATAATAATAATAATAATAATAATAATAATAATAATAATAATAATGGTTGTGGATGAGCGGAACAAACTCCCGAGTACCGTCATAGAAGCTAAGACGTTGTGTAGTTTTAAAAATGGGTTAGATAATTACATGAGTGGGTGTGGGTGGGTGTGAGTTGGACCTGACTAGCTTGTGCTACTGGGTCAGATGCCGTGCTCCTTCCTTAAGTCAATGTGACCTGACCTGACTAGGTTAAGGCAATGGCTCAAGCCGGTAGGAGAACTGGACCTTCCTCGTATGGGCCAGTAGGCCTGCTGCAGTGTTCCTACTTTCTTATGTTCTTATTTATACAAGTACATGTATAACGTATACAGACCATAGCTGACATCATTAACAAACTATAAAGCCTCTTGTTATGCAGAACATTTCGGGCAAATTAGGGTAATTTTGTCCCAGGATGCGACCCACACCAGTCAACTAACACCCAGGTGATGAATGGTTTAAAGTGTCTCAATTCTTCAACACCCAGGTACCTATTTGCTGCTAGGTGAACAGTGACAGCAGGTGTCTCAAGGAAACACGTCCTAACGTTTTCACCCGTACCGGGGATCGAACCATGGACCTCAATCTTTGAGACGAGTGCGCTACCAACTGAACTACGGGATTAGGGATGACCACGAGAGACATGACAAGTCCAAAATACTGACAGGACTTGATAGGGCAGACAAGGACAGTCAGTTTAAGAGAATGGAATAAAGAACAAGAGAATTTAAATGAATTATAGGGACTATAAGAAGCCATTTTTCAACCTCAGGATGCCTGGAAGGTGTAGTTAAACATACATGGTGGAAACAACCACCATACACAGCTTTAAGAAAAGATACGACAGAGTCCATGAAGGCAAAAAGCATATGGTATATATGAAGTTTAAATGTGGGGGTTAAGAGCCCAGACTGGACTCCCTCAATCACAGTTCTGATAGTACAGTCAGAAGACAGGAACACTGCAGGAGGACTACTGGCCCATTTTAGGCAAGTTCTTCTCAAACCTAAACTTCTTCCCCCCGAGGTAGGGTGGCCAGAAAAAGAAGAAACACTTGCATCATGGTTCACTCCATCACCAACAATACACTTCAAAAACCCAAACAAAATATTAAAAAAAATTATGAACAACGACCGAATTTTCAAATTTTTTCCAACAAGAAAATGAAGATATTTAAAAAGAAATAAAAAATAACTTAGAATAGTTATGTTTAAAATTAACAAAAATTGAAATTATAATTATTCATAATTTTGCTCTTAAAAGAATATCGCTTCTGTAATTTTAAATAAAATTCTCGTAAATCTTTTTTAAAAAGTACACAAAGCAATTTACAACGTTGTCTTGGGCAGTAAATCTTGTGTACCTTTGTAAACACCTTTGTAAACACATTTGTAAACACATTTGTAAACACATTTGTAAACACCTTTGTAAACACATTTGTAAACACATTTGTAAACACATTTGTAAACACCTTTGTAAACACATTTGTAAACACATTTGTAAACACATTTGTAAACACCTTTGTAAACACATTTGTAAACACATTTGTAAACACCTTTGTAAACACCTTTGTAAACACAGTCAAGAGTTTCACTCACTCGTATTTACATATGCAAAATTGTATATGTAATTTTTCGCTTGCATATGTGTGCAAATATTTGCTTATGTATATGTATGTGTGTACTTGTGCACATGTATATGTATGTGTGTACTTGTGCACATGTATATGTATGTGTGTACTTGTGCACATGTATATGTATGTGTGTACTTGTGCACATGTATATGTATGTGTGTACTTGTGCACATGTATATGTATGTGTATATATGTTAGCATTAGAACCGGACAAGAGGTTAATGTTGTGTTTATGTGACAGATTTTAACCACTCAATTGATTCTGAATTACATGTACGTATTAGAATCATGGGGAGCGCTAAACCTGTAGGATTATACAGCACATGTAGGGGGGGAGGGAAGATATTCAAACAATTCAGGGAACCGGAGCACAGATCCAATTCGATAGATCAAGAGCCCCTCACCTCCCCTTGAGGGGAGTTGATTTTGAAAAAACCGAGAAGGTAGCATCTGACAGGTCGATGGTTGAGCGAGATATAATTGAATCAAAATTAATGAAAAATAACACTAATTGCAATACGAATATAGATTCGAGATTGTCCAAATAAGATTAATTTATAATGAACAAAATATGTTAGGATTTTAAACCATGCCTGACATTAATTTTTTCACATGTGACCCGAGTAACTCTTCACTCCACTCCCACGCTTAGTAAGGTCATACGTAAGGTCATATTTCACCTTTATAAGCCTTCTGCTGCTCTGTTATTTTTACAGTTCCTTGATAATGTGAGGAATCAAGAAAGTGCTCGGAATGTCGCTGTTTTTACCGTGGTTATTTTGCATATTGTTGAATCACCTGTCTATTGTGATCTTACTGCATATATATATATATATATATATATATATATATATATATATATATATATATATATATATATATATATATATATATATATATGTCGTGCCGAATATGTAAAACTGGTCAATTAGCAAGAACTCATTTAAAATTAAGTCCTTTCTAAAATTTTCTCTTATACGTTTAAAGATATATTTTTTCATTAATGTTAATGTAAAAAATTTTAATTTTGCACCAAAAGAATCTTAGAAAACTTACCTAACCTTATTATAACAAGAACAATTTATTTTAGCCTAACCCAACTAAATATATTTTAGATTTGCTTACAGTAATTTAATACTAAACAAACACAGTGAAATATATTTTTTTCGTTAGGTTCAGAATGATTTTGGCGAAATTATTGCATACACAAATTTTCACTTGTCCTATATGGCAAGATGAACGTTGCTATTTAAGCCAAGATAAAAAATTCTGCCTATTCGGCACGACACACACACACACACACACACACACACACACACACACACACACACACACACACACACACACACACACACACAAGATATGATGCAGGGCGTAATGACAGTTTGTTGGACTACGTATTGGTAGATAAAAGGCTGTTGGGTAGACTTCAAGATGTACATGTTTATAGAGGGGCCACAGATATATCAGATCACTTTTTTAGTTGTAGCTACAGTGAGAGTAAAACGTAGATGGGATACAAGGAAAATGGAAGCAGCAAGTAAGAGAGAGGTGAAGGTTTATAAGATAAAGGAGGAGGCAGTCAGGGTAAGATATAAACAACTAATGGAAGATAGATGGGTTAGTGAGAGTATAGGTAATGAGGATGTAGATATATGGGTAGGTTTAAGAATGTGGTGTTAGAGTGCTCAGCAGAAGTTTGTGGTTACAGGAAAGTGGGTGCGGGAGGGAAGAAGAGCTATTGGTGGAATGAGAAAAAGAGAGAAAAAGTTACCATATGAGAGATTTTTACAAAGTAGAAGTGATGTAAGGAGGGAGGAGTACATGGATAGATAGAAATGTTAAAAGCAGATGGGGATAAAGTTTCGGAGTGGTTGGTGCTTTTATTAAATAAATGTATGGAAGAGGATAAGGTACCTAGGGACTCGCAGAGAGCATGCATAGTTCCTTTGTATAAAGGCAAAGGGGACAAAGAGAATGCAAAAATTATAGGGAAATAAGTCTGAGTATACCTTGAAAGAATTAAGAGTAAGACAGAGCGTAGGATAGCAGATGAACAAGGAGGCTTTAGGAAGGGTAGAGGATGTGTAGACCAAGTGTTTACAGTGAAACATATAGGTGAACAGTATTTAAATAAGGGTAAAGAGGTTTTAGTGGCATTTATGGATTTGACAAATGCGTATGATAGGGTGGATAGGAAGGCAATGTGGCAGATGTTGTAAATGTAAGGAATAGGAGGTAGGTTACCGAAAGCAGTAGAAAGTTTTTATGAGGATAGTGAGGCTCAGGTTAGAGTATGTAGGAGAGAGGGAGATTATTTCTCAGTAAAAGGTCTTAAACAAGGATGTATGTCACCATGGTTGTTCAATATATTTATAGATGGGGT
Source organism: Cherax quadricarinatus (assembly GCF_038502225.1). NCBI lineage: Eukaryota > Metazoa > Arthropoda > Malacostraca > Decapoda > Parastacidae > Cherax > Cherax quadricarinatus. The sequence continues at coordinate 5,226,439 of NC_091370.1, read as the reverse complement.
TGTAAGAGAAGTGAATGCTCGGGTGTTGGCAAGAGGTTTAAGGTTAAAAGATAATCTAACACAGAGTGAGAGCTGTCACAGTTGCTCTTTGCTGATGACACTGTGCTTTTGGAAAATTCTGAAGAGAAGTTACAGAAGCTGGTGACTGAATTTGGTAAGTTAGGTAAAAGAAGAAAATTGATAGTGAATATAGGAAAGAGTAAGGTGATGAGGATAACAAAAAATTAGGTAACGAAAGATTGGTTATCAGGCTGGAGGGAGAGAGTATGGAGGAGGTGAATGTATTCAGATATTTAGGAGTGGATGTGTCAGCAGATGGGTCTATGAAAGATGAGGTGAATCATAGAACTGACGAGGGGAAAAAGGTGAGTGGTGCACTGAGGAGTCTGTGAAGACAAAAAACTTTGTCCATGGAAGCAAAGAGGAAAATGTATGAGAGTATAGTTATACCAGCACTCTTATATGGGTGTGAAGCATGGGTTGTGAATGTTGCAACAAGAAGGGTGGAGGAAATGGAGATGTCGTGTCTGAGAGCAATGTGTGGTGTGAATATAATGCAGAGAATTCGTAGTTTGGAAATTAGGAGGAGGTGCGGGATTACTAAAATTATTGTCCAGAGGGCTGAGGAGGGGTGGTTGAGATGGTTTGGACGTGTAGAGAGGCTGGAACAAAAATAGAATAACTTCGAGAGTATAAATTTGTAGTAGAGGGAAAGCGGGATAGGGGTCGGCCTAGGAAAGGTTGGAGGGAGGAGGTTTTGTGTTTGAGGGGCTTGGACTTTCAGCAAGCATGCTTGAGCGTGTTTGATAGGAGCAAATGGAGACAAGTGGTTTTTAGGGCTTGACGTGCTGTTGGAGTGTAAGCAAGGTAACATTTATGAAGGGATTCAGGGAAACCGGAAGGCCGGACTTGAGTCCTGGAGATGGGAAGTACAGTGTCTGCACTCTGAAGGAGGGGTGTTAATATTGCAGTTTTATAACTGTAGTGTAAGCGCACCTCTGGCAAGACAGTGATGGAGTGAATGATGATTAAAGTTTTTCTTTTTCGGGCCACCCTGCCTTGGTGGGAGGCGGCTGATGAAGTTGAAACTGCAACAGCAACGGGAGTGATGAAGCAAAAACCATCATCCTTCAGTAATGAAGAATAAAAAAAACTCAAGTCTCCCTGTAGTGGTGAACAACCTCAAGACTCCCTGAGCCTCTCTCGCTCTCCCTGAGCCTCTTACTCTCCTTGCCTCTCTCACTCTCCCTGAACCTCTTACTCTCCCTGCCTCTCTCACTCTCCCTGAGCCTCTTACTCTCCCTGCCTCTCTCACTCTCCCTGAACCTCTTACTCTCCTTGCCTCTCTCACTCTCCCTGAACCTCTTACTCTCCTTGCCTCTCTCACTCTCCCTGAACCTCTCTCACTCAAACATAACCTCAATATCACCAGTACAGGTGTCGCCACTGCTGCAGTGCGTGACCTGGACAGGTCATATGACACAGGAACTGGTTGCCACATTAAAACCTAATCTGGTGGTTTTTGTGCGACCAGCGTACGTGTCAGTTACTGGTCTGAGAGCTAGCTATCAACGGATGACTTGGGGTTGTTTGCTTTCTGTCAGTTTAGTCTGACAGTCTGTTTTTCTCTTCCTTCTCTTTACTGTTCATTTTCGCTTCTCTCTCGCCCTTTTAAATACCGTATTCTCCGGCATATAAGGCGCGCGACATAAGTATCCTAACGTTTAATCAGTAATTATATTCAGTGGGTTAATTACCTTCTTTACCCTAAAGCTTAACCCAAAGCTCACTCTTGTACCTGACCTTGAGCATATAAGGCGCAGGCTGATTTTCCAAGACTTTTTTGTGGGAAAAAGATGCGCCTTATATGCCCGAAAATACGATATAATTCCTCAGTATCTACTTGCTCCCGTATGCATTGTATCGTCTGCGAAAAAGATACAATACGCTGTTTATGACAGATATTTTGAAGACGTTTCGCTCGCAAATGTCTCACTCTTCAACTTGTAATAACGTTGGTATAGTTACCGACAATACGTTAGGTACATGGAGGGCGAAACATTACCACAATAAAATGTCACAATAGTGACATTTAATGGAGATTCTTCAGCTTTTCGGGTTTGTAAACCATTTACATCACCAAACTGATAAGCCAATGGTGGGCGAAACGTCTTTTCAATAAAATATCCCATGAACCGCATGTAAATATTCCACATAATGTCAATATATTCCGATATATTTCCAATATTTCAATACATCACGTCCTGGTGACGGAGTGAGAGTCCAGGAAGGTCTTAGACTTTGTGACATTGAGAGTCCAGGAAGGTCTTAGACTTTGTGACATTGAGAGTCCAGGAAGGTCTTAGACTTTGTGACATTGAGAGTCCAGGAAGGTCTTAGACTTTGTGACATTGAGAGTCCAGGAAGGTCTTAGACTTTGTGACATTGAGAGTCCAGGAAGGTCTTAGACTTTGTGACATTGAGAGTCCAGGAAGGTCTTAGACTTTGTGACATTGAGAGTCCAGGAAGGTCTTAGACTTTGTGACATTGAGAGTCCAGGAAGGTCTTAGACTTTGTGACATTGAGAGTCCAGGAAGGTCTTAGACTTTGTGACATTGAGAGTCCAGGAAGGTCTTAGACTTTGTGACATTGAGAGTCCAGGAAGGTCTTAGACTTTGTGACATTGAGAGTCCAGGAAGGTCTTAGACTTTGTGACATTGAGAGTCCAGGAAGGTCTTAGACTTTGTGACATTGAGAGTCCAGGAAGGTCTTAGACTTTGTGACATTGAGAGTCCAGGAAGGTCTTAGACTTTGTGACATTGAGAGTCCAGGAAGGTCTTAGACTTTGTGACATTGAGAGTCCAGGAAGGTCTTAGACTTTGTGACATTGAGAGTCCAGGAAGGTCTTAGACTTTGTGACATTGAGAGTCCAGGAAGGTCTTAGACTTTGTGACATTGAGAGTCCAGGAAGGTCTTAGACTTTGTGACATTGAGAGTCCAGGAAGGTCTTAGACTTTGTGACATTGAGAGTCCAGGAAGGTCTTAGACTTTGTAACATTGAGAGTCCAGGAAGGTCTTAGACTTTGTGACATTGAGAGTCCAGGAAGGTCTTAGACTTTGTAACATTGAGAGTCCAGGAAGGTCTTAGACTTTGTAACATTGAGAGTCCAGGAAGGTCTTAGACTTTGTAACATTGAGAGTCCAGGAAGGTCTTAGACTTTGTGACATTGAGAGTCCAGGAAGGTCTTAGACTTTGTAACATTGAGAGTCCAGGAAGGTCTTAGACTTTGTAACATTGAGAGTCCAGGAAGGTCTTAGACTTTGTAACATTGAGAGTCCAGGAAGGACTGTGACATTGTTACTTAGAATTTTCTTTAACACAGATTATTCAGACGAAGTCTGTCTCTGCGTTGGTGTTCCTGGTTCAGTGGTTCACCAACAACCTTACTTGTGAGTGAACAAGTAGTGGTTCACCAACAACCTTACTTGTGAGTGAACAAGTAGTGGTTCACCAACAACCTTACTTGTGAGTGAACAAGTAGTGGTTCACCAACAACCTTGTGAGTGAACAAGCAGTGGTTCACCAACAACCTTACTTGTGAGTGAACAAGTAGTGGTTCACCAACAACCTTACTTGTGAGTGAACAAGTAGTGGTTCACCAACAACCTTGTGAGTGAACAAGCAGTGGTTCACCAACAACCTTACTTGTGAGTGAACAAGTAGTGGTTCACCAACAACCTTACTTGTGAGTGAACAAGTAGTGGTTCACCAACAACCTTGTGAGTGAACAAGCAGTGGTTCACCAACAACCTTACTTGTGAGTGAACAAGTAGTGGTTCACCAACAACCTTGTGAGTGAACAAGTAGTGGTTCACCAACAACCTTACTTGTGAGTGAACAAGTAGTGGTTCACCAACAACCTTACTTGTGAGTGAACAAGCAGTGGTTCACCAACATCCTCACTTGTGAGTGAACAAGTAGTGGTTCACCAACAACCTTACTTGTGAGTGAACAAGTAGTGGTTCACCAACAACCTTACTTGTGAGTGAACAAGTAGTGGTTCACCAACAACCTTACTTGTGAGTGAACAAGCAGTGGTTCACCAACAACCTTACTTGTGAGTGAACAAGTAGTGGTTCACCAACAACCTTGTGAGTGAACAAGTAGTGGTTCACCAACAACCTTACTTGTGAGTGAACAAGCAGTGGTTCACCAACAACCTTACTTGTGAGTGAACAAGCAGTGGTTCACCAACAACCTCACTTGTGAGTGAACAAGCAGTGGTTCACCAACAACCTTACTTGTGAGTGAACAAGCAGTGGTTCACCAACAACCTTACTTGTGAGTGAACAAGCAGTGGTTCACCAACAACCTTACTTGTGAGTGAACAAGCAGTGGTTCACCAACAACCTTACTTGTGAGTGAACAAGCAGTGGTTCACCAACAACCTCACTTGTGAGTGAACAAGAAGTGGTTCACCAACAACCTTACTTGTGAGTGAACAAGCAGTGGTTCACCAACAACCTCAATTGTGAGTGAACAAGCAGTGGTTCACCAACAACCTCACTTGTGAGTGAACAAGCAGTGGTTCACCAACAATCTCACTTGTGAGTGAACAAGCAGTGGTTCACCAACAACCTCGGTTAACAGTGAACAAGCAGTGAACAAGGGACCGAGAGCTGAGCTCCCACCTTCTCTTACAAGGAAAGTTACACAGATGAGTTTCAAGACTTCAGAAACCTATTTTGGCGGAACGTTTCCCTTCATAAATCTCCTAAACTATAAACAAGCGTCCTTTTGCAGAGTCCCAGACGGGTTTACCACTTTGTGAACATAACACAACATCCAACGTTGTTAATATTCATCTCGGAGGAAAACAAGCCGTCGTCAGGGAGAAATGGAGGAAAAAAAAGAAGGGTACAAGAAAAACTCAAACTACTCTATAGAACTTAAGTCAAATGTGAGAGACCTGGGAGTGATAATGTCAGATCTCACGTTCAAGACTCACAACAATGTTATCGCAGCTGCAAACATGTTGGATAACTAGAACTTTCAGAACAAGAGATGCTGGATTATTGCTGCGTACTAACGGTCGCTTTTAAGACAGGCGAAATTACCGAGCCAGAAAATGTAGAGAGAATCTTCATAACTCGTATAACCTCAGTCAAGCACCTTAATTACTGGAAGCGATGGAAATTCCTTGATATGTAGTCCTTTGCATGTAGGCAAGAAAGATACAGCATAATCTACACCTAGAAGATACCGTAGGGAATGGTACCAAAGTTGCCATCCATCTGCAACGTCAACATATACAATAAAACATATTTTTATGATTTTTTAAAAAAATATGTAAAATATATAGAAAAATGTGCTAAAACGCTATTTTATTACAAAGTTTGAGGATTCAGTGCGGTCTGAAGCATTTTCTGATGTACTGCTAAAAAGCTTTGGAGACGGTGCAGGATACCTCTGAGTACACTGAGAATTCATGAAATGTTAAGGGACCACGACTCTTCAACGCCCTTCAGACATAAGGGGGTTACAAACAACCCCCTCTAGTTGTTGTCATGAGAGAACAGATTCCTCTGAACAGTTCCTGATCAGGCGCATTGTGGTGCATACGTTGGTCTGCGGGGAGGGGGAGAGGGGACGCTAACAGCTTGACCGATCATGCCGGCAACCAGGAGGCTTGGTCTGGGACCAGGCTGCGGGGGCACTGATCTCTAGAAGCGACTACACCTAAACTTCAGGTAGATGACTGATAGAGTAACCATAAGGTCTACCATGCTAGCTCACACGCGCGCGCGCGCGCGCACACACACACACACACACATACACACACGACAAATCAATTCTCCGGAACTTAGAGAAAAACAATGATTGGTAACAAGGTGGCAGCTTACTGGAGCGTAGCCTGGATAATGATCACAAGGCATAAATATACATATATTGATGGATATTGAGCAAGAGACAGTGAATGTGTGGTCATGTCCAGTTGCTGGGTGAGTTGACGGAGATGGTGGTGTGAGTTATGGTTGTGGTGGTGGTGGTGGTGGTGGTGGTAGTGGTGGTGGTAGTTGTGGTGGTAGTTGTGGTGGTGGTAGTGGTGGTGGTGGTAGTGGTGGTGGTAGTTGTGGTGGTGGTAGTTGTGGTGGTGGTAGTATTGGTAGTAGTTATGGTGGTGGTGGTAGTGGTAGTAGTTGTGATGGCAGTGGTAGTAGTGATGGTGGTAGTGGTAGTAGTGGTAGTAGTTGTGGTGGTAGTGGTAGTAGTTGTGATAGTGGTGGAAGTGTTGGTAGTGGTGGAAGTGTTGTTAGTGGTGGAAGTGTTGGTAGTGGTGGTTATTACGAACACTGGTAATGGATGGCCTGTGCAACCTGGTCATAATGGGAATTGGAACAAACAGACTCAGCAGTAGACTATAATGTATATTTTGCCTTCACCCACTATATACAGATGTGTACACTATGTACATTATGCACAGAGAGAATAATAAGTGTACACGACGGTGACAGATGGCAAAGCAGAAGCCAGAGAGTCTGCACCGTACTCAGCCAGCAGGTAGGCAAGTCTGCCAATGTTTACCGCAAGTGAACCACCTTGTTGCAGCCTGTGATTGGTCAATGGACCAAGGTACTGATTTAACGACGGGTACCTTATTGATCGATAAATCCTTAGCATTAGGTTCGCTGGTTGGGAGGCAGCCTATATGGGAGTGTGACATACGCAAAATAAATTAATATACTCTTTGCATACCACAGTGGTGGTAGTGGTGGTAGTGGTGGTGGTGGTGGTGGTAATGGTGGTAGTAGTGGTGGTGGTAGTGCTAGTAGTGGTAGTGTAGTGGTAGTGCTAGTCGTGGTGGTAGTGCTAGTTGTAGTGGTGGTAGTGCAAGTAGTAGTGGTAGTGCTAGTAGTGGTAGTGGTGGTAGTGCTAGTGATAGTGGTGGTGGTGCTAATGGTATTAGTGCTAGTAGTGGTGGTAGTGCAAGTAGTAGTGGTGGTAGTGGCAGTAGTGCTAGTAGTGATACTGGCAATAGTGCTAGTAGTGATACTGGCAATAGTGCTAGTAGTAGTGGTAGTGGTAATAGTGCTAGTAGTAGTGGTAGTGGTAATAGTGCTGGTAGTGGTAATAGTGCTAGTAGTGGTAATAGTGCTAGTAGTGGTAGTGGTAATAGTGCTAGTAGTGGTAGTGGTAATAGTGCTAGTAGTAGTGGTAATGGTAGTGGTAGTGCTAGTAGTGCTAATGGTAGTGCTAGTGGTGGTGTTAGTGCTAGTGGTGGTATTAGTAGTGGTAGTTCTAGTAATGCTAGTAGTGCTATTAGTAGTGGTAGTTCTAGTGCTAGTAGTGGTAGTAGTGCTAGTAGTGGTAGTAGTGCTAGTAGTGGTAATAGTGCTAGTGATAGTGGCAGTGCTGGTAGTGCTAGTCGTAGTAGTGGTAGTGCTAGTCGTAGTAGTGGTAGTGCTGGTAGAGGTAGTGGTGGTAGTGCTAGTAGTGGTACTGGTGGTTGTGGTAGTAGTGCTAGTGGTAGTGGTGGTAGTGCTAGTAGTGGTAGTGCTAGTAGTGGTAGTGCTAGTAGTAGTGGTGGTAGTGGCAGTGCTAGTAGTGTAGTAGTGGTAGTGCTAGTAGTGGTAGTGCTAGTAGTAGTGATGGTAGTGCTAGTAGTGGTAGTGCTAGTAGTAGTGGTAGTAGTAGTGCTAGTAGTGGTAGTGCTAGTAGTGGTAGTGCTAGTAGTGGTAGTGCTAGTGGTAGTGCTAGTAGTGGCAGTAGTGCTAGTGGTAGTGCTAGTAGTGGTGGTAGTGCTAGTAGTGGTAGTGGTAGTGGTGGTAGTGGTAGTGCTAGTAGTGGTAGTGCTAGCAGTGGTAGTGGTAGTGCTAGTAGTGCTAGTGGTAGTGCTAGTAGTGGTAGTGGTGGTGCTAGTAGTGGTAGTGCTAGTAGCGGTAGTGGTGGTAGTGGTAGTGGTGGTAGTGCTAGTAGTGGTAGTGGTAGTAGTGGTAGTGGTGGTAGTGCTAGTAGTGGTAGTGCTAGTGGTAGTGGTGGTAGTGCTAGTGGTGGTAGTGCTAGTAGTGGTAGTGGTGGTAGTGCTAGTAGTGGTAGTGGTGGTAGTGCTAGTAGTGGTAGTGGTGGTAGTGCTAGTAGTGGTAATAGTGGTAGTGGTGGTAGTGGTGGTAGTGGTAGTGCTAGTGGTAGTGGTGGTAGTGCTAGTGGTAGTGGTGGTAGTGCTAGTAGTGGTAGTGCTAGTAGTGGTAGTGCTAGTAGTGGTAGTGCTAGTGGTAGTAGTGGTAGTGCTAGTAGTGGTAGTGCTAGTGGTGGTAGTGCTAGTAGTGGTAGTGCTAGTGGTGGTAGTGCTAGTAGTAGTGGTAGTGCTAGTAGTGGTAGTGCTAGTAGTGGTAGTGCTAGTGCTAGTAGTGGTAGTGCTAGTGGTAGTAGTGGTAGTGGTGGTAGTGCTAGTAGTGGTAGTGCTAGTGGTGGTAGTGCTAGTAGTAGTGGTAGTGCTAGTAGTGCTAGTAGTGGTAGTGCTAGTAGTGGTAGTGCTAGTAGTAGTGGTAGTGCTAGTAGTGCTAGTAGTGGTAGTGCTAGTAGTGGTAGTGGTGGTAGTGCTAGTGGTGGTAGTGCTAGTAGTAGTGGTAGTGCTAGTAGTGCTAGTAGTGGTAGTGCTAGTAGTGGTAGTGCTAGTAGTAGTGGTAGTGCTAGTAGTGGTAGTGCTAGTGGTAGTAGTGGTAGTGGTGGTAGTGCTAGTAGTGGTAGTGCTAGTGGTGGTAGTGCTAGTAGTAGTGGTAGTGCTAGTAGTGCTAGTAGTGGTAGTGCTAGTAGTGGTAGTGCTAGTAGTAGTGGTAGTGCTAGTAGTGGTAGTGCTAGTGGTAGTAGTGGTAGTGGTGGTAGTGCTAGTAGTGGTAGTGCTAGTGGTGGTAGTGCTAGTAGTAGTGGTAGTGGTGGTAGTGCTAGTAGTGGTAGTGCTAGTAGTAGTGGTAGTGCTAGTAGTGGTAGTGGTGGTAGTGCTAGTAGTGGTAGTGCTAGTAGTAGTGGTAGTGCTAGTAGTGGTAGTAGTGGTAGTGCTAGTAGTGGTAGTGGTGGTAGTGCTAGTAGTGGTAGTGGTGGTAGTGCTAGTAGTGGTAGTGGTGGTAGTGCTAGTAGTGGTAGTGGTGGTAGTGCTAGTAGTGGTAGTGGTGGTAGTGCTAGTGGTGGTAGTGCTAGTAGTGGTAGTGGTGGTAGTGCTAGTAGTGGTAGTGGTGGTAGTGCTAGTAGTGGTAGTGGTGGTAGTGCTAGTAGTGGTAGTGCTAGTGGTAGTGGTGGTAGTGCTAGTGGTAGTGGTGGTAGTGCTAGTAGTGGTAGTGCTAGTAGTGGTAGTGCTAGTAGTGCTAGTGGTGGTAGTGCTAGTAGTGGTAGTGGTGGTAGTGCTAGTAGTGGTAGTGGTGGTAGTGCTAGTAGTGGTAGTGGTGGTAGTGCTAGTAGTGGTAGTGGTGGTAGTGGTGGTAGTGCTAGTAGTGGTAGTAGTGGTAGTGCTAGTAGTGGTAGTGGTGGTAGTGCTAGTAGTGCTAGTGGTGGTAGTGCTAGTAGTGGTAGTGGTGGTAGTGCTAGTAGTGCTAGTGGTGGTAGTGCTAGTAGTGGTAGTGGTGGTAGTGCTAGTAGTGGTAGTGGTGGTAGTGCTAGTAGTGGTAGTGGTGGTAGTGCTAGTAGTGGTAGTGCTAGTAGTAGTGGTAGTGCTAGTAGTGGTAGTGGTGGTAGTGCTAGTAGTGGTAGTGCTAGTAGTAGTGGTAGTGCTAGTAGTGGTAGTGGTGGTAGTGCTAGTAGTGGTAGTGCTAGTAGTAGTGGTAGTGCTAGTAGTGGTAGTGGTGGTAGTGCTAGTAGTGGTAGTGCTAGTAGTAGTGGTAGTGCTAGTAGTGGTAGTGGTGGTAGTGCTAGTAGTGGTAGTGCTAGTAGTAGTGGTAGTGCTAGTAGTGGTAGTGGTGGTAGTGCTAGTAGTGGTAGTGCTAGTAGTAGTGGTAGTGCTAGTGGTAGTGGTGGTAGTGCTAGTAGTGGTAGTGCTAGTAGTAGTGGTAGTGCTAGTAGTGGTAGTGCTAGTAGTGGTAGTGGTGGTAGTGCTAGTAGTGGTAGTGGTGGTAGTGCTAGTAGTGGTAGTGGTGGTAGTGCTAGTAGTGGTAGTGGTGGTAGTGCTAGTAGTGGTAGTGGTGGTAGTGCTAGTAGTGGTAGTGGTGGTAGTGCTAGTAGTGGTAGTGGTGGTAGTGCTAGTAGTGGTAGTGGTGGTAGTGCTAGTAGTGGTAGTGGTGGTAGTGCTAGTAGTAGTGGTAGTGCTAGTAGTGGTAGTGGTGGTAGTGCTAGTAGTGGTAGTAGTGGTAGTGCTAGTAGTGGTAGTGGTGGTAGTGCTAGTAGTGGTAGTGGTGGTAGTGCTAGTAGTGGTAGTGGTGGTAGTGCTAGTAGTGGTAGTGGTGGTAGTGCTAGTAGTGGTAGTGGTGGTAGTGCTAGTAGTGGTAGTGGTGGTAGTGCTAGTAGTGGTAGTGGTGGTAGTGCTAGTAGTGGTAGTGGTGGTAGTGCTAGTAGTGGTAGTGGTGGTAGTGCTAGTAGTGGTAGTGGTGGTAGTGCTAGTAGTAGTGGTAGTGCTAGTAGTGGTAGTGGTGGTAGTGGTAGTAGTGGTAGTGCTAGTAGTGGTAGTGGTGGTAGTGCTAGTAGTGGTAGTAGTGGTAGTGCTAGTAGTGGTAGTGGTGGTAGTGCTAGTAGTGGTAGTAGTGGTAGTGCTAGTAGTGGTAGTGGTGGTAGTGCTAGTAGTGGTAGTGGTGGTAGTGCTAGTAGTAGTGGTAGTGCTAGTAGTGGTAGTGCTAGTAGTGGTAGTGGTGGTAGTGCTAGTAGTGGTAGTGGTGGTAGTGCTAGTAGTGGTAGTGGTGGTAGTGCTAGTAGTGGTAGTGGTGGTAGTGCTAGTAGTGGTAGTGGTGGTAGTGCTAGTAGTGGTAGTGGTGGTAGTGCTAGTAGTGGTAGTGGTGGTAGTGCTAGTAGTGGTAGTGGTGGTAGTGCTAGTAGTAGTGGTAGTGCTAGTAGTGGTAGTGGTGGTAGTGCTAGTAGTGGTAGTAGTGGTAGTGCTAGTAGTGGTAGTGGTGGTAGTGCTAGTAGTGGTAGTGGTAGTGCTAGTAGTGGTAGTGGTGGTAGTGCTAGTAGTAGTGGTAGTGCTAGTAGTGGTAGACACAACATTACATACTGGTGAAGGTTATTATCGTTGGTTCCGTCACAAGAACAAAAACTCCACCTCCTTGTATACTCTTTGTTCTGGTAAATGGAAAATTTTTCTTTCTCTCTCTCTCTCTCTCTTTATCTGATCCTTTGTCTCCTCCATACCCCCCTCTCTCTTTTTTATCTTCCTATGAATCTCTCCTGTGATATATACACGCATTTCATACATGTGTATGCTGCATTATAAGTTATCTTACAATTAATTATTATTATTATAATCAAAAAGAAGCGCTAAGCCACAAGGGCTATACAGCACAGTTAATTAAAACGTTGTTTTAACGATATTGTTTAGCTATAGGAGGCGATGGGATATACTGAAATACAGTAACTAATATATCAGGTATTTGTAGATATCACTTCTAGTGCATTTTTAAATATAATAAGTCAATAATATCTTTATTTACTACCAGTACATGTACAAGGTATACAGACCATAGCTGACATCAATAACATACTACTATATAGAAAGCCACTTGTTATGCTGAGCATTTCCCGCAAATTAGGTCAGTTTTGTGCCAGGATGCGACCCACACCAGTCCACTAACACCCAGGTACCTATATTATACTGATGGTGAACAGGGACAGGGACAGCAGGTGTGTTATGGCAACACGTCCCTGATGTTTTCCAGCAGTACCGGAGATTCGTACTCCGGACCTCAGCGTGTGAGCTGAGTGCGCTACCTATCCAGCTATGGGACACCCGTAGAGTTTCTTTCCATATTTATCTCAATATTTTCGTCTTTCCTTGAATTTTCACTTTCCTCTCTAAGCTACAAAAGTTTTTTTTTTAGGTTATGGTTTATTTAAATGTATTATTTTGGGAATGTCTGAGAAACTTTTAAGTACAACCTTGATAATGTTTCGATAATGAGGGTTGAAGTCTAACCACTATACTAGGGTCATTAAGGCTACCTAGAGTGTGTTCCGTGGGTTAACGACCCCCGTAACTACCCAGCTGTTATCTTGCTGCACTCAGCAGCAGTGATAACATCACTACCCAGCTGTTATCTTGCTGCACTCAGCAGCAGTGATAACATCACTACCCAGCTGTTATCTTGCTGCACTCAGCAGCAGTGATAACATCACTACCCAGCTGTTATCTTGCTGCACTCAGCAGCAGTGATAACATCACTACCCAGCTGTTATCTTGCTGCACTCAGCAGCAGTGATAACATCACTACCCAGCTGTTATCTTGCTGCACTCAGCAGCAGTGATAACATCACTACCCAGCTGTTATCTTGCTGCACTCAGCAGCAGTGATAACATCACTACCCAGCTGTTATCTTGCTGCACTCAGCAGCAGTGATAACTGTCTTCCTTCCTTTACGGTTGCTGCACTAACCTGTCACATATAATGGAGAAGAGTGTTGAGGTAAATCTCCTGGACCTCTTGGTGGTGTTCTAATCAGCAGTATTAAGAATAATGGAAAAAGTTTAGAAACTTACAAGATGAAGAATGAGACAATTATCTATCATTTGAGAATCTTTATTGAGGAAACGTTTCGCCAGCCAGTGACTTCTTCAGTCCAATACAAAGAACGATGGAAGATGAGTGAATGTGAGGGAACTGTCCCTGACCACAGGTTACAGGTGGGAAGGGATGGTGTGAGGGACCTGTCCCTGACCACCGGTTACAGATGGGAAGGGATGGTGTGAGGGACCTGTCCCTGACCACAGGTTACAGGTGGGAAGGGATGGTGTGAGGGACCTGTCCCTGACCACCGGTTACAGATGGGAAGGGATGGTGTGAGGGACCTGTCCCTGACCACAGGTTACAGGTGGGAAGGGATGGTGTGAGGGACCTGTCCCTGACCACCGGTTACAGATGGGAAGGGATGGTGTGAGGGACCTGTCCCTGACCACAGGTTACAGGTGGGAAGGGATGGTGTGAGGGACCTGTCCCTGACCACCGGTTACAGATGGGAAGGGATGGTGTGAGGGACCTGTCCCTGACCACAGGTTACAGGTGGGAAGGGATGGTGTGAGGGACCTGTCCCTGACCACCGGTTACAGATGGGAAGGGATGGTGTGAGGGACCTGTCCCTGACCACAGGTTACAGGTGGGAAGGGATGGTGTGAGGGACCTGTCCCTGAACACAGGTTACAGGTGGGAAGGGATGGTGTGAGGGACCTGTCCCTGACCACAGGTTACAGGTGGGAAGGGATGGTGTGAGGGGCCTGTCCCTGAACACAGGTTACCGGTGGGAAGGGATGGTGTGAGGGACCTGTCCCTGAACACAGGTTACAGGTGGGAAGGGATGGTGTGAGGGACCTGTCCCTGAACACAGGTTACAGGTGGGAAGGGATGGTGTGAGGGACCTGTCCCTGAACACAGGTTACAGGTGGGAAGGGATGGTGTGAGGGACCTGTCCCTGACCACCGGTTACAGATGGGAAGGGATGGTGTGAGGGACCTATCCCTGACCACAGGTTACAGGTGGGAAGGGATGGTGTGAGGGACCTGTCCCTGATCACCGGTTACAGATGGGAAGGGATGGTGTGAGGGACCTGTCCCTGAACACAGGTTACAGGTGGGAAGGGATGGTGTGAGGGGCCTGTCCCTGACCACCGGTGTTACAAAAAACGCGATTTCTAATAAGCTTAGAGATCTCCACTAAATACTAGAAAGGTCTGCCCTTCTAGCATCCAGCCTGTTACTGGGTTTTCGTAACAAGTAGTCAGTATCCTGGTCCAATTATCCATTAGAATTCAGTAATAATTATTAGTGCTTCAGGATTGCAACTGGTAGGTTACTAACTAAAGAAATTAAAATTTATTAAGTTTATTAATAATAAAGATGTCTAGGAGTATATTACCAAATTAAATTAATCAAAGTAATCAAAATAATAATAATCACTTCTCTCGTGTACAGTAGTATTGTGCTGAAGGCACATATCACATTTATATGTCTTAAGTACCGTCTGGTACATTAACATTTAATAATACAATATACAAATAAGTGTGTGTGTGTGTGTGTGTGTGTGTGTGTGTGTGTGTGTGTGTGTGTGTGTGTGTGTGTGTGTGTGTGTGTGTGTGTGTGTGTGTAAATGCTCTAAGTAGTTCGCTATGTCTCACGACTCGACTAGACTTAAACCAGTGACTGACAAAGTCCTCACATCAACTAACTTCTTGACCAACCTGGTAATATGAACAGCTTGCTTGAACAATAAAACGACTGATAAGCCGAACAGCAACATAACAAGTAACAGCGACACAATCAGAAACAAGGAGATAATAAAACGACACTAAGTAGGGACCATCTTCAGATCCTCCACAAAAGTCACAAAACTCCCATACTACTGAATCTAAGTTCAACATTAGAAATATCCCCGACTGTGACAGTACACAGATACCAGTACAAGTTAGGTCAGAAGCTACAGCTCAGAAGCTACAACTCAGGACCTGAGTTTCTCAGTGTCTATGCGACACACAACCTCAGTACAACGTCGAAAATCACTAAGTCTAGACAATGTTCTGTGAACAGAGTTACACAGAACCAACAACAAGAAAGCGACAGAGACGATCTTCCAACAAGGGACAGCAAGAGAGAGCTAGGCACGTCTTGTTCAGAGAACATCCAACCGACAAGAGAGCGTGAGCATCCCAGACTACTCCAGGCGAGGTGTGAACACCCCCCCTTAGATCACGTGACTCCGTGCTGCTACTGCCCAGCAACACAGAGAAGCCGGCAGGGAAACGAGCAACGAGAGGGGCGATAATTACAGTAGTTAGACAATCAAGACTTGAACTATGAGCACTGAATAATATATATAAATGTTACATCCTACCTAATAATATAACTAAGTCAAATAATAATATAAAGCAATATATTTCCGATTTAGCTATTATCGCAAATATAAGCAATATAAAATTATAAGAACAGGTAATATACATTATATACATTGTGACCCATTCAGGGGTCGCAATAACCGGTTACAGGTGGGAAGGGATGGTGTGAGAGACCTGTCCCTGACCACAGGTTACAGGTGGGAAGGGATGGTGTGAGGGACCTGTTCCTGACCACAGGTTACAGGTGGGAAGGGATGGTGTGAGGGACCTGTCCCTGACCACAGGTTACAGGTGGGAAGGGATGGTGTGAGGGACCTGTCCCTGACCACAGGTTACAGGTGGGAAGGGATGGTGTGAGGGACCTGTCCCTGAACACAGGTTACAGGTGGGAAGGGATGGTGTGAGGGACCTGTCCCTGACCACAGGTTACAGGTGGGAAGGGATGGTGTGAGGGACCTGTCCCTGAACACAAGTTACAGGTGGGAAGGGATGGTGTGAGGGACCTGTCCCTGACCACAGGTTACAGGTGGGAAGGGATGGTGTGAGGGGCCTGTCCCTGGCCACAGGTTACAGGTGGGAAGGGATGGTGTGAGGGACCTGTCCCTGACCACAGGTTACAGGTGGGAAGGGATGGTGTGAGGGACCTGTCCCTGAACACAAGTTACAGGTGGGAAGGGATGGTGTGAGGGACCTGTCCCTGAACACAAGTTACAGGTGGGAAGGGATGGTGTGAGGGACCTGTCCCTGAACACAAGTTACAGGTGGGAAGGGATGGTGTGAGGGACCTGTCCTCTCAATGATTGAATTTTTCTGCTGTGTTACATAAGAGAACGTAGGTGGCAACGTTTCGCTCTCCAGGAACTTTGTCAAGCCGTTACAAATACAGGGATACAGAGGTATAGAGTGCAGGTAGTAGTACTTGTGGTAGTAGTAGTAGCAGCAGTACTTGTGGTAGCAGCAGTACTTGTGGTAGTAGTAGCAGCAGTACTTGTGGTAGTAGTAGTAGCAGTACTTGTGGTAGTAGTAGTAGCAGTACTTGTGGTAGTAGTAGTAGTACTTGTGGTAGTAGTAGTACTTGTGGTAGTAGTACTTGTGCTAGTAGTAGTAGTAGTAGTACTTGTACTTGTGGTAGCAGTAGTACTTATGGTAGTAGTAGTAGTAGTACTTATGGTAGCAGTAGTAGTGATAGTAGTAGTAGTAGTAGTACTTATGGTAGCAGTAGTAGTGATAGTAGTAGTAGTAGTAGTAGTACTTATGGTAGCAGTAGTAGTTGTAGTACTTATGGTAGTAGTAGTAGTTGTAGTACTTATGGTAGTAGTAGTAGTTGTAGTACTTATGGTAGTAGTAGTAGTTGTAGTACTTATGGTAGTAGTAGTAGTTGTAGTACTTATGGTAGTAGTAGTTGTAGTACTTATGGTAGTAGTAGTAGTTGTAGTACTTATGGTAGTAGTAGTTGTAGTACTTATGGTAGTAGTAGTTGTAGTACTTATGGTAGTAATTGCATTTTTTTACCTGAGATATTGTTGATAATTCCATTACCATTATTAGTTCTTGTAGTGGAGTGAGCCTCTGCTGTGGTCAACATGATCTGCGCCTCACCTGTGACAGTATATAAGTCTCCATACTGCTGCATCAGCTTCACAGTGTTCCAGACTATGGAAGAAGACTCTTCTCCAGACTGAGGGACTGACCACCTCAAAACCACATCTTCTAGGGTAATGGACTCATTATGTCGTCTTTACATCTCTACTGCTTCTGCTGCGCCTCTGTACTCGACTGAAGAAGTCTACTGTGTAGGCGAAAATTTTCGGAATAAAGATTCCTAATTGTTGTATACGTGTTTTACTTATCAAGATGAGGAGGAGTTTGAGGTAATCAGTCCCTCAGTCTCTTGGTGGACTGAACACACAGACTCTAGGCTGAGTAACTGATTACCTTAAACTCTTCCACATCTTTCACCGTTCTTCTCTGTAATTGACTGAAGAAGCTATTGGCTTACCTGGAGGTTATTCCGGGGATCAACGCCCCCGCGGCCCGGTCCATGACCAGGCCTCCCGATGGATCAGGGCCTGATCAACTAGGCTGTTACTGCTGGCCGCACGCAGTCCAACGTACGAGCCACAGCCCGGCTGATCCGGCACTGACTTTTTGGCTGGCGAAATTCTTCCGTAATAGAGTCCCAAATATTGCAGAAGTCTCTCGTTCGCCATCAAGATGATGCTAAGTATCTCTCAGTATTAACAATAAAAAGATTAACAATCCTATGTGTAACATCTGGGTATTATTATAACTGAGACGTTTCGCCAACCAGTGGCGAAACGTCACCACAGTAAAGACATGCAAGTGTTGCACATGCATCTTATTCTCGTGGAGGTGTTGAGTTTTAGCTCCTGGGTCTATGAAAGAAGATAAAGTGCAGTATCAACCTCCTGGGCGAGTTGAGGTACAGTGGACTAGGGCTGCTGGACGCCTGGGATATTATATTTATAGTGTGTATTGCATTTTAGCATCAGAGAGATGGGATGACGCAGCCTCAGGAGTGTTTGGTGGCGCTCATAGGACCATGGGGGCGAGTATTAGGTACCGTGGCCCAGGAGGGCGAGTATTAGGTACTGTGGACCAGGAGGGCGAGTACTAGGTACCGTGGCCCAGGAAGGCGAGTATTAGGTACCCTTGACCAGGAGAGCGAGTATTAAGTACCGTGGACCAGGAGGGCGAGTATTAGGTACTGTGGACCAGGAGGGCGAGTATTAGGTACCGTGGACCAGGAGGGCGAGTATTAGGTACCGTGGCCCAGGAGGGCGAGTATTAGGTACTGTGGACCAGGAGGGCGAGTATTAGGTACCGTGGACCAGGAGGGCGATTAGGCACCGTGGACCAGGAGGGCGAGTATTAGGTACCGTGGACCAGAAGGGCGAGTATTAGGTACCGTGGACCAGGAGGGCGAGTATTAGGTACCGTGGACCAGGAGGGCGAGTATTAGGTACCGTGGACCAGAAGGGCGAGTATTAGGTACCGTGGACCAGGAGGGCGATTATTAGGTACCGTGGACCAGGAGGGCGAGTATTAGGTACCGTGGACCAGAAGGGCGAGTATTAGGTACCGTGGACCAGAAGGGCGAGTATTAAGCACCGTGGACCAGGAGGGCGAGTATTTGGTACCGTGGACCAGAAGGGCGAGTATTAGGTACCGTGGACCAGGAGGGCGAGTATTAGGTACCGTGGACCAGGAGGGCGAGTATTTGGTACCGTGGACCAGGAGGGCGAGTATTAGGTACCGTGGCCCAGGAGGGCGAGTATTAGGTACCGTGGACCAGGAGGGCGAGTATTAGGTACCGTGGACCAGGAGGGCGAGTATTAGGTACCGTGGACCAGGAGGGCGAGTATTAGGTACCGTGGACCAGGAGGGCGAGTATTAGGTACCGTGGACCAGGAGGGCGAGTATTAGGTACCGTGGACCAGGAGGGCGAGTATTAAGTACCGTAGACCAGGAGGGCGAGTATTAGGTACCGTGGACCAGGAGGGCGAGTATTAGGTACCGTGGACCAGGAGGGCGAGTATTAGGTACCGTGGACCAGGAGGGCGAGTATTAAGTACCGTAGACCAGGAGGGCGAGTATTAGGTACCGTGGACCAGGAGGGCGAGTATTAGGTACCGTGGACCAGGAGGGCGAGTATTAGGTACCGTGGACCAGGAGGGCGAGTATTAGGTACCGTGGACCAGGAGGGCGAGTATTAGGTACCGTGGACCAGGAGGGCGAGTATTAAGTACCGTAGACCAGGAGGGCGAGTATTAGGTACCGTGGACCAGGAGGGCGAGTATTAGGTACCGTGGACCAGGAGGGCGAGTATTAGGTACCGTGGACCAGGAGGGCGAGTATTAGGTACCGTGGACCAGGAGGGCGAGTATTAGGTACCGTGGACCAGGAGGGCGAGTATTAGGTACCGTGGACCAGGAGGGCGAGTATTAGGTACCGTGGACCAGGAGGGCGAGTATTAAGTACCGTAGACCAGGAGGGCGAGTATTAGGTACCGTGGACCAGAAGGGCGAGTATTAGGTACCGTGGACCAGAAGGGCGAGTATTAGGTACCGTGGACCAGGAGGGCGAGTATTAAGTACCGTAGACCAGGAGGGCGAGTATTAGGTACCGTGGACCAGGAGGGCGAGTATTAGGTACCGTGGACCAGGAGGGCGAGTATTAAGTACCGTAGACCAGGAGGGCGAGTATTAGGTACCGTGGACCAGGAGGGCGAGTATTAAGTACCGTGGACCAGGAGGGCGAGTATTAGGTACCGTGGACCAGGAGGGCGAGTATTAGGTACCGTAGACCAGGAGGGCGAGTATTAAGTACCGTAGACCAGGAGGGCGAGTATTAAGTACCGTAGACCAGGAGGGCGAGTATTAAGTACCGTAGACCAGGAGGGCGAGTATTAAGTACCGTAGACCAGGAGGGCGAGTATTAAGTACCGTAGACCAGGAGGGCGAGTATTAGGTACCGTGGGCGTCGCTAGTCTCGTTGAATCTGATCGTGCGGGTTATTGCTTCTTCTTGAGGATCTCGAGAACCAACGTATATACCGTCGTGCTGACCCCGCCATAGAGCTGTGAACGGTAATCCATTTCACACAAATGCTCACAGTGCCGCTGTCATAAGGCTGTAAATGGTGAATCACTTTTACAAACTTCGACACTCCTTTGGGAGCCATTGCCGGGTCACCACATGGAGAACACCCGGATCAGGACCCGTCTTGGAAAACCTACATGAACACGGTGCTGTTGGGGATCTCAATAAGCCTCGTATATCTTGTCTTGCCGACCTCGACACGGATAGGCCTACAAAATACAGGCGAGTGCAGCCATAAAGCTGCCAGGTTAATTCCAAGCCTCTGTGGATCGCCTTCATTACTGCCAGCAGCAAAAACTCTAAATTCTCACGAATTGGCGAAAGACAGTTGGCTTATTCCACTCGCCAAGCAAGTCCTTTCACCCGGCTGATCCAAATACCTGTTGGCCTTATTCAAGGTTGATGAGGCTACAAGTTGAAGGGTGGCATGCGCCTCCAGTCTCACGCCCTACATCCTCAATATTACCACTCTAGTGACTTGCTAGATGGATACCTCATTTGCGATGTCTCTAACTCCCTCCCTCCCTCCCTCCTCTCTCTCTCTCTCTCTCTCCACACTTGTCTCTCTTGCGTTCAATATTATGTGGTGTTCAAATTTGTCTTCATGGGAAGCGACTTCCCCATAGCTCACTGCACGTAGTTCACGCACGTCTTAGGCTTTAGGAGTCAGTTACAACGCATTTTCTCTCTCTCCTGCAATCAACCTTGATGTTTTTCAGCCATTCCAAAATATTTACATTTTTCAATTAGCTAGAACAAAAACAGTATTGTACGTCACCACATAGTCAATTTTGTCCGCCATGAATATAGTCATTAGTGTGCAGCCGAGCTTAGATGCTTCAGGTGAAATGTACTGCAGATACAGTGAAGAACACGGTGAGAACGAGTTTTTATTAAGACAACGTTTCGCTGTGTATAGTTTCAAGTCATTTGGATCCACGATAAGCAAGACACGTGTGCAGAACTTGTTTTTCATTATTACCGAAACGTTTCGCCCGCGCAACAGGCTTTTTAGATGAATGCAGTGGCGCCATTTATACGGTAGACAGTGGAGAAGTAGAGAGATTATGTTGAATTGGTCAATCCGTAGCCTGGTAGAGTTGATCATTTGGCTTCAGATGCTAACAGTCTAATAGATCAAGTCAGCTGTAGTATCAACTGGTGTTACTGCTGCCAGCTGTAGTATCAGCTGGTGTTACTGCTGCCAGCTGTAGTATCAGCTGGTGTTACTGCTGCCAGCTGTAGTATCAGCTGGTGTTACTGCTGCCAGCTGTAGTATCAGCTGGTGTTACTGCTGCCAGCTGTAGCATCAGCTGGTGTTACTGCTGCCAGCTATAGCAGTAGCTGGTGTTACTGCTGCCAGCTGTAGCAGTAGCTAGTGTTAATGCCACCAGCTGTAGCAGTAGCTAGTGTTACTGCCACCAGCTGTAGCAGTAGCTAGTGTTAATGCCACCAGCTGTAGCAGTAGCTAGTGTTACTGCCACCAGCTGTAACAGTAGCTAGTGTTACTGCCACCAGCTGTAGCAGTAGCTAGTGTTACTGCCACCAGCTGTAGCAGTAGCTAGTGTTACTGCCACCAGCTGTAGCAGTAGCTAGTGTTACTGCCACCAGCTGTAACAGTAGCTAGTTACTGCCACCAGCTGTAGCAGTAGCTAGTGTTACTGCCACCAGCTGTAGCAGTAGCTAGTGTTACTGCCACCAGCTGTAGCAGTAGCTAGTGTTACTGCCACCAGCTGTAGCAGTAGCTAGTGTTACTGCCACCAGTTGTAGCAGCAGCAAGTGTTACTGCCACCAGCTGTAGCAGCAGCAAGTGTTACTGCCACCAGCTGTAGCAGTAGCAAGTGTTACTACCACCAGCTGTAGCAGTAGCTAGTGTTACTGCCACCAGCTGTAGCAGTAGCTAGTGTTACTGCCACCAGCTGTAGCAGTAGCTAGTGTTACTTCCACCAGCTGTAGCAGTAGCTAGTGTTACTGCCACCAGCTGTAGCAGTAGCAAGTGTTACTGCCACCAGCTGTAGCAGTAGCTAGTGTTACTGCCACCAGCTGTAGCAGTAGCTAGTGTTACTGCCACCAGCTGTAGCAGTAGCTAGTGTTACTGCCACCAGCTGTAGCAGTAGCTAGTGTTACTGCCACCAGCTGTAGCAGTAGCTAGAGTTACTGCCACCAGCTGTAGCAGTAGCCAGTGTTACTGCCACCAGCTGTAGCAGTAGCCAGTGTTACTGCCACCAGCTGTAGCAGTAGCCAGTGTTACTGCCACCAGCTGTAGCAGTAGCTAGTGTTACTGCCACCAGCTGTAGCTAGTGTTACTGCCACCAGCTGTAGCTAGTGTTACTGCCACCAGCTGTAGCAGTAGCTAGTGTTACTTCCACCAGCTGTAGCAGTAGCTAGTGTTACTGCCACCAGCTGTAGCAGTAGCTAGTGTTACTTCCACCAGCTGTAGCAGTAGCTAGTGTTACTGCCACCAGCTGTAGCAGTAGCTAGTGTTACTGCCACCAGCTGTAGCAGTAGCTAGTGTTACTGCCACCAGCTGTAGCAGTAGCTAGTGTTACTGCCACCAGCTGTAGCAGTAGCTAGTGTTACTGCCACCAGCTGTAGCAGTAGCTAGTGTTACTGCCACCAGCTGTAGCAGTAGCTAGTGTTACTGCCACCAGCTGTAGCAGTAGCTAGTGTTACTGCCACCAGCTGTAGCAGTAGCTAGTGTTACTGCCACCAGCTGTAGCAGTAGCTAGTGTTACTGCCACCAGCTGTAGCAGTAGCTAGTGTTACTGCCACCAGCTGTAGCAGTAGCTAGTGTTACTGCCACCAGCTGTAGCAGTAGCTAGTGTTACTGCCACCAGCTGTAGCAGTCGCTAGTGTTACTGCCACCAGCTGTAGCAGTCGCAAGTGTTACTGCCACCAGCTGTAGCAGTAGCTAGTGTTACTGCCACCAGCTGTAGCAGTAGCTAGTGTTACTGCCACCAGCTGTAGCAGTAGCTAGTGTTACTGCCACCAGCTGTAGCTAGTGTTACTGCCACCAGCTGTAGCAGTAGCAAGTGTTACTGCCACCAGCTGTAGCAGTAGCAAGTGTTACTGCCACCAGCTGTAGCAGTAGCTAGTGTTACTGCCACCAGCTGTAGCAGTAGCTAGTGTTACTGCCACCAGCTGTAGCAGTAGCTAGTGTTACTGCCACCAGCTGTAGCAGTAGCTAGTGTTACTGCCACCAGCTGTAGCAGTAGCAAGTGTTACTGCCACCAGCTGTAGCAGTAGCAAGTGTTACTGCCACCAGCTGTAGCAGTAGCTAGTGTTACTGCCACCAGCTGTAGCAGTAGCTAGTGTTACTGCTACCAGCTGTAGCAGTAGCTAGTGTTACTGCTACCAGCTGTAGCAGTAGCTAGTGTTGCTGCCACCAGCTGTAGCAGTAGCTAGTGTTGCTGCCACCAGCTGTAGTAAATACATTATTATTCTTCACATCAAGATAGAGTTAAACTGTCAGTATTCTTATTAACATTTCTGAAAATTTTGTATATTTGCAGCCTAGAGTTCATAGATGAAGAAATTTTGAAGATTATAAAACAGCGAATGATCTAAAATGCCTAAAATTTCTTAATTGATAAATCATTAAAAATTACCAGAAAACATTTTCTAGTTTAAAAAAATAATAATATTGCATCAAGAATATGTTGATTCTTCCTTACCATTAAAACCGTCTTGATATACCTTCTCTACTTAAGAATATTAATATCAAAGTTATATTTAAAAATCTTGATACAATTAAAGATATATCTGATTAAGAATTTCGCCAAAGATGCTGATGATTATGTCTACAAGATTCTCTGTAAAAATATAACATAAATATTGCATTAGAACTGGATAAGAGTCTAATGTTGTGTTTATTCATGCGAGAGATTTTAGCCAAATGGCCGAGAAAGTTGCATCCAGCAAGTTCATGCTGACAAACGTCATCGAGTCAAGTTTCTAAAAAAGAGTATTATTTATTGATATATCGGCCGTCTCCCACCAAGGCAGGGTGGCCCGAAAAAGAAAAATTTTCACTATCATTCACTCCATCACTGTCTTGCCAGAGGTGCGCTTACACTACAGTTTTTAAACTGCAACATTAACACTCCTCCTTCAGAGTGCAGACACTGTACTTCCCATCTCCAGGACTCAAGTCCGGCCTGCTGGTTTCCCTGAATCCCTTCATAAATATTACCTTGCTTACACTCCAACAGCACGTCAAGTCCTAAAAGCCATTTGTCTCCATTCGCACCTACCTAACACGCTTACGCATGCTTGCTGGAAGTCCAAGCCCCTCACACAAAACCTCCTTTACCCCCCTCCCTCCAACCTTTCGTAGGCCGACCCCTACCCCGCCTCCCCCCGCTACAAATTTCTAAAAAAAAAAGTATTGATTTTAATATGAATATTAGTTCAGGGTTATATAAATTAGATTAATTACAATTAATAGAATCTGTGAGGAATTTAAGTTATTACCCCAAAGACAGTATTACGAGAGTCTGAGATTAGTGAACACCAGTGTCTATGAGGAGTCACACAAGTATCGAACAGGGATGACAGGAAAACAAGATAAAAATGAAAGCAAGATAAAAATGAAAGCAAGATAAAAATGAAAGCAAGATAAAAATGAAAGCAAGATAAAAATGAAAACAAGATAAAAATGAAAGCAAGATAATGAAAGCAAGATAATAATGAAAGCAAGATAACAATGAAAGCTCATAAGAAAAGTTTTCTTGTAAAAATATGAGTGGGCGTGTAGTGGCAGGTGAGGGAAGGTGCCCAGGCAGGTGCCCAGGGAAGGTGCCCAGGGCAGGTGCCCAGGGCAGGTGCCCAGGGCAAAATACAGCTTCCTGGCCACTCAAATTCGATCACTTTATTTTTCAGTCACAATTTTATTTTTAATTTTAAAAATAAAATCGTGATTTGTGACTGAAAAATAAATTGATCGAATTTGAGTGACCAGGAAGCTTGTTTATTTATTAAAGTGAGGAACATAATGGGGAAAAAAAGAAAATTTCCTGCTGACGACAAAACTGGATGCCAAAATGATGTCAGCATCTAACATGTTAACAGTTAACACAAGAATCAATTAAAAGTGGACAGGACGCATTCGCCTGTTTGTGAATGGTTGCTTTGTTAGTGTGGTAAGCTTGTTTGTGTCCTAGTGGTGGTAGTGTGGTAAGCTTGTTTGATGTCTCCTAGTGGGTGGTAGTGTGGTAAGCTTGTTTGATGTCTCCTAGTGGGTGGTAGTGTGGTAAGCTTGTTTATCTCCTAGTGGTGGTAGTGTGGTAAGCTTGTTTGTCTCCTAGTGGTGGTAGTGTGGTAAGCTTGTTTGATGTCTCCTAGTGGGTGGTAGTGTGGTAAGCTTGTTTGATGTCTCCTAGTTGTGGTAGTGTGGTAAGCTTGTTTGTGTCCTAGTGGTGGTAGTGTGGTAAGCTTGTTTGATGTCTCCTAGTGGGTGGTAGTGTGGTAAGCTTGTTTGATGTCTCCTAGTGGGTGGTAGTGTGGTAAGCTTGTTTGTCTCCTAGTGGTGGTAGTGTGGTAAGCTTGTTTGATGTCTCCTAGTGGTGGTAGTGTGGTAAGCTTGTTTGATGTCTCCTAGTGGTGGTAGTGTGGTAAGCTTGTTTGTGTCCTAGTGGTGGTAGTGTGGTAAGCTTGTTTGATGTCTCCTAGTGGGTGGTAGTGTGGTAAGCTTGTTTGTCTCCTAGTGGGTGGTAGTGTGGTAAGCTTGTTTGTCTCCTAGTGGTGGTAGTGTGGTAAGCTTGTTTGATGTCTCCTAGTGGTGGTAGTGTGGTAAGCTTGTTTGATGTCTCCTAGTGGGTGGTAGTGTGGTAAGCTTGTTTGTGTCCTAGTGGTGGTAGTGTGGTAAGCTTGTTTGTGTCCTAGTGGTGGTAGTGTGGTAAGCTTGTTTGATGTCTCCTAGTGGGTGGTAGTGTGGTAAGCTTGTTTGTGTCCTAGTGGTGGTAGCGTGGTAAGCTTGTTTGATGTCTCCTAGTGGGTGGTAGTGTGGAAAGCTTGTTTGATGTCTCCTAGTGGGTGGTAGTGTGGTAAGCTTGTTTGATGTCTCCTAGTGGGTGGTAGTGTGGTAAGCTTGTTTGATGTCTCCTAGTGGGTGGTAGTGTGGTAAGCTTGTTTGATGTCTCCTAGTGGTGGTAGTGTGGTAAGCTTGTTTGATGTCTCCTAGTGGGTGGTAGTGTGGTAAGCTTGTTTTGATGTCTCCTAGTGGGTGGTAGTGTGGTAAGCTTGTTTGTGTCCTAGTGGTGGTAGTGTGGTAAGCTTGTTTGATGTCTCCTAGTGGTGGTAGTGTGGTAAGCTTGTTTGATGTCTCCTAGTGGGTGGTAGTGTGGTAAGCTTGTTTGTGTCCTAGTGGTGGTAGTGTGGTAAGCTTGTTTGTGTCCTAGTGGTGGTAGTGTGGTAAGCTTGTTTGATGTCTCCTAGTGGTGGTAGTGTGGTAAGCTTGTTTGATGTCTCCTAGTGGTGGTAGTGTGGTAAGCTTGTTTGATGTCTCCTAGTGGTGGTAGTGTGGTAAGCTTGTTTGATGTCTCCTAGTGGTGGTAGTGTGGTAAGCTTGTTTGATTTCTCCTAGTGGTGGTAGTGTGGTAAGCTTGTTTGATGTCTCCTAGTGGTGGTAGTGTGGTAAGCTTGTTTTATGTCTCCTAGTGGGTGGTAGTGTGGTAAGCTTGTCTCCTAGTGGTGGTAGTGTGGTAAGCTTGTTTGATGTCTCCTAGTGGACGGTAGTGTGGTAAGCTTGTTTGATGTCTCCTAGTGGGTGGTAGTGTGGTAAGCTTGTTTGATGTCTCCTAGTGGTGGTAGTGTGGTAAGCTTGTTTGATGTCTCCTAGTGGTGGTAGTGTGGTAAGCTTGTTTGATGTCTCCTAGTGGTGGCAGTGTGGTAAGCTTGTTTGATGTCTCCTAGTGGGTGGTAGTGTGGTAAGCTTGTTTGATGTCTCCTAGTGGTGGTAGTGTGGTAAGCTTGTTTGATGTCTCCTAGTGGTGGTAGTGTGGTAAGCTTGCTTGATGTCTCCTAGTGGGTGGTAGTGTGGTAAGCTTGTTTGATGTTTCCTAGTGGCTGGTAGTGTGGTAAGGTTGTTTGATGTTTCCTAGTGGGTGGTAGTGTGGTAAGCTTGTTTGATGTCTCCTAGTGGGTGGTAGTGTGGTAAGCTTGTTTGTGTCCTAGTGGTGGTAGTGTGGTAAGCTTGTTTGATGTCTCCTAGTGGGTGGTAGTGTGGTAAGCTTGTTTGATGTCTCCTAGTGGGTGGTAGTGTGGTAAGCTTGTTTGTGTCCTAATGGTGGTAGTGTGGTAAGCTTGTTTGATGTCTCCTAGTGGGTGGTAGTGTGGTAAGCTTGTTTGATGTCTCCTAGTGGTGGTAGTGTGGTAAGCTTGTTTGATGTCTCCTAGTGGTGGTAGTGTGGTAAGCTTGTTTGATGTCTCCTAGTGGTGGTAGTGTGGTAAGCTTGTTTGATGTCTCCTAGTGGTGGTAGTGTGGTAAGCTTGTTTGATGTCTCCTAGTGGTGGTAGTGTGGTAAGCTTGTTTGATGTCTCCTAGTGGTGGTAGTGTGGTAAGCTTGTTTGATGTCTCCTAGTGGTGGTAGTGTGGTAAGCTTGTTTGATGTCTCCTAGTGGTGTTAGTGTGGTAAGCTTGTTTGATGTCTCCTAGTGGTGGTAGTGTGGTAAGCTTGTTTGATGTCTCCTAGTGGGTGGTAGTGTGGTAAGCTTGTTTGATGTCTCCTAGTGGTTGTAGTGTGGTAAGCTTGTTTGATGTCTCCTAGTGGTGGTAGTGTGGTAAGCTTGTTTGATGTCTCCTAGTGGTGGTAGTGTGGTAAACTTGTTTGATGTCTCCTAGTGGGTGGTAGTGTGGTAAGCTTGTCTCCTAGTGGTGGTAGTGTGGTAAGCTTGTTTGATGTCTCCTAGTGGATGGTAGTGTGGTAAGCTTGTTTGTCTCCTAGTGGTGGTAGTGTGGTAAGCTTGTTTGATGTCTCCTAGTGGATGGTAGTGTGGTAAGCTTGTTTGATGTCTCCTAGTGGTGGTAGTGTGGTAAGCTTGTTTGACGTCTCCTAGTGGGTGGTAGTGTGGTAAGCTTGTTTGATGTCTCCTAGTGGTGGTAGTGTGGTAAGCTTGTTTGATGTCTCCTAGTGGTGGCAGTGTGGTAAGCTTGTTTGATGTCTCGTAGTGGTGGCAGTGTGGTAAGCTTGTTTGATGTCTCCTAGTGGTGGTAGTGTGGTAAGATGGTTTGATGTCTCCTAGTGGGTGGTAGTGTGGTAAGCTTGTTTGATGTCTCCTAGTCGTGGTAGTGTGGAAAGCTTGTTTGATGTCTCCTAGTGGTGGTAGTGTGGTAAGCTTGTTTGATGTCTCCTAGTGGTGTTAGTGTGGTAAGCTTGTTTGATGTCTCCTAGTGGTGGTAGTGTGGTAAGCTTGTTTGATGTCTCCTAGTGGGTGGTAGTGTGGTAAGCTTGTTTGATGTCTCCTAGTGGTGGTAGTGTGGTAAGCTTGTTTGATGTCTCCTAGTGGTGGTAGTGTGGTAAGCTTGTTTGATGTCTCCTAGTGGTGGTAGTGTGGTAAACTTGTTTGATGTCTCCTAGTGGGTGGTAGTGTGGTAAGCTTGTCTCCTAGTGGTGGTAGTGTGGTAAGCTTGTTTGATGTCTCCTAGTGGATGGTAGTGTGGTAAGCTTGTTTGTCTCCTAGTGGTGGTAGTGTGGTAAGCTTGTTTGATGTCTCCTAGTGGATGGTAGTGTGGTAAGCTTGTTTGATGTCTCCTAGTGGTGGTAGTGTGGTAAGCTTGTTTGACGTCTCCTAGTGGGTGGTAGTGTGGTAAGCTTGTTTGATGTCTCCTAGTGGTGGTAGTGTGGTAAGCTTGTTTGATGTCTCCTAGTGGTGGCAGTGTGGTAAGCTTGTTTGATGTCTCGTAGTGGTGGCAGTGTGGTAAGCTTGTTTGATGTCTCCTAGTGGTGGTAGTGTGGTAAGATGGTTTGATGTCTCCTAGTGGGTGGTAGTGTGGTAAGCTTGTTTGATGTCTCCTAGTCGTGGTAGTGTGGAAAGCTTGTTTGATGTCTCCTAGTGGTGGTAGTGTGGTAAGCTTGTTTGATGTCTCCTAGTGGTGTTAGTGTGGTAAGCTTGTTTGATGTCTCCAAGTGGGTGGTAGTGTGGTAAGTCTGTTTGATGTCTCCTAGTGGTGGTAGTGTGGTAAGCTTGTTTGATGTCTCCTAGTGGGTGGTAGTGTGGTAAGCTTGTTTGATGTCTCCTAGTGGTGGTAGTGTGGTAAGCTTGTTTGATGTCTCCTAGTGGGTGGTAGTGTGGTAAGCTTGTTTGTTTCCTAGTGGTGGTAGTGTGGTAAGCTTGTTTGATGTCTCCTAGTGGTGGTAGTGTGGTAAGCTTGTTTGATGTCTCCTAGTGGTGGTAGTGTGGTAAGCTTGTTTGATGTCTCCTAGTGGGTGGTAGTGTGGTAAGTCTGTTTGATGTCTCCTAGTGGGTGGTAGTGTGGTAAGTCTGTTTGATGTCTCCTAGTGGTGGTAGTGTGGTAAGCTTGTTTGATGTCTCCTAGTGGGTGGTAGTGTGGTAAGCTTGTTTGATGTCTCCTAGTGGTGGTAGTGTGGTAAGCTTGTTTGATGTCTCCTAGTGGGTGGCAGTGTGGTAAGCTTGTTTTATGTCTCCTAGTCGTGGTAGTGTGGTAAGCTTGTTTGATGTCTCCTAGTGGAGGTAGTGTGGTAAGCTTGTTTGATGTCTCCTAGTGGGTGGTAGTGTGGTAAGCTTGTTTGATGTCTCCTAGTGGTGGTAGTGTGGTAAGCTTGTTTGATGTCTCCTAGTGGTGGAAGTGTGATAAGCTTGTTTGATGTCTCCTAGTGGTGGTAGTGTGGTAAGCTTGTTTGATGTCTCCTAGTGGTGGTAGTGTGGTAAGCTTGTTTGATGTCTCCTAGTGGTGGTAGTGTGGTAAGCTTGTTTGATGTTTCCTAGTGGCTGGTAGTGTGGTAAGCTTGTTTGATGTTTCCTAGTGGGTGGTAGTGTGGTAAGCTTGTTTGATGTCTCCTAGTGGTGGTAGTGTGGTAAGCTTGTTTGATGTCTCCTAGTGGTGGTAGTGTGGTAAGCTTGTTTGATGTCTCCTAGTGGTGGTAGTGTGGTAAGCTTGTTTGATGTCTCCTAGTGGGTGGTAGTGTGGTAAGCTTGTTTGATGTTTCCTAGTGGGTGGTAGTGTGGTAAGCTTGTTTGATGTCTCCTAGTGGTGGTAGTGTGGTAAGCTTGTTTGATGTCTCCTAGTGGTGGTAGTGTGGTAAGATGGTTTGATGTCTCCTAGTGGGTGTTAGTGTGGTAAGCCTGTTTGATGTCTCCTACTGGTGGTAGTGTGGTAAGCTTGTTTGATGTCTCCTAGTGGGTGGTAGTGTGGTAAGCTTGTTTGATGTTTCCTAGTGGGTGGTAGTGTGGTAAGCTTGTTTGATGTTTCCTAGTGGTGGTAGTGTGGTAAGCTTGTTTGATGTCTCCTAGTGGGTGGTAGTGTGGTAAGCTTGTTTGATGTCTCCTAGTAGTGGTAGTGTGGTAAGCTTGTTTGATGTCTCCTATTGGTGGTAGTGTGGTAAGCTTGTTTGATGTTTCCTAGTGGGTGGTAGTGTGGTAAGCTTGTTTGATGTTTCCTAGTGGTGGTAGTGTGGTAAGCTTGTTTGATGTCTCCTAGTGGGTGGTAGTGTGGTAAGCTTGTTTGATGTCTCCTAGTAGTGGTAGTGTGGTAAGCTTATTTGATGTCTCCTATTGGTGGTAGTGTGGTAAGCTTGTTTGATGTCTCCTAGTGGGTGGTAGTGTGGTAAGCTTGTTTGATGTCTCCTAGTGGGTGGTAGTGTGGCAAGCTTGTTTGATGTCTCCTAGTGGTGGTAGTGTGGTGAGCTTGTTTGATGTCTCCTAGTGGTGGTAGTGTGGTAAGCTTGTTTGATGTCTCCTAGTGGTGGTAGTGTGGTAAGCTTGTTTGATGTCTCCTAGTGGTGGTAGTGTGGTAAGCTTGTTTGATGTCTCCTAGTGGTGGTAGTGTGGTAAGATGGTTTGATGTCTCCTAGTGGGTGGTAGTGTGGTAAGCTTGTTTGATGTCTCCTAGTGGGTAGTAGTGTGGTAAGCTTGTTTGATGTCTCCTAGTGGTGGTAGTGTGGTAAGCTTGTTTGATGTCTCCTAGTGGTGGTAGTGTGGTAAGCTTGTTTGATGTCTCCTAGTGGGTGGTAGTGTGGTAAGCTTGTTTGATGTCTCCTAGTGGGTGGTAGTGTGGTAAGCTTGTTTGATGTCTCCTAGTGGTGGTAGTGTGGTAAGCTTGTTTGATGTCTCCTAGTGGTGGTAGTGTGGTAAGCTTGTTTGATGTCTCCTAGTGGGTGGTAGTGTGGTAAGCTTGTTTGATGTCTCCTAGTGGGTGGTAGTGTGGTAAGCTTGTTTGATGTCTCCTAGTGGGTGGTAGTGTGGTAAGCTTGTTTGATGTCTCCTAGTTGTGGTAGTGTGGTAAGCTTGGTTGATGTCACTTTATTCAGAAATGTTTCGCCTACATAGCAGGCTTCATCATGGACACAGCAGCACTGGAGAGGAAATAATGTGGTCAGTCCATCGACCTGAAGGGAGTACTTTGAGGTTGTCAGTCCCCCAGCATGGAGAAGTGCTCAGCTTCATAGTCTTGTACCATGTGTATTATAAATCATTATTAATTCACAGGTTACTTTTAGTTTAAAGGCTAGAAATAGTATACACACTTGTTACTCCAATTATGCTATCTACGTAATTTATTTGTAGTGGATGACACTGGCGCGGATGTGACAGTAATATATAACTAAACTATAATAAGCAGCAGAGAAGATTAGGTTACTTGAGTATACAAGAGGCAGGTAACCTAAGAGAAACATACGCATATAAACACACGTCTGAGGAGGAGGAAGCAGCTGTTAGGTTCACGGCTGGACTGTTACACGCTCGCTCGCTCACATGCCTGCATGCATTGACACTCACATGCTTGCGTGCACACACGCACACACAGACACACTCACACAAGCATCACAGTCATACACAGACGCATATCAATGCAGAGAGAGAGAGAGAGAAGATGAAGGAAGTACTGGAAGCAAGCAAGGTACAAGAGAGAAGGGCTATTGCTGCTGAACAAAGTACACACCTGGGAGAAGATCCTGCAATACTGAGGACGGAACTAGAGGAGATGAAGGGAGGCAGGTGCTAAGTAGAGACAACAAAACACAAGAGAAGGGAAGACAAGAGGAAGGGCAGAAAGGGGCAAAGAAAAAAACAACTGCTTTTCCAGATATACTTTTCTGTAACTGGAAGGCGAAGATGATGATATAGAAAGCAGCGAAGAAACTGATACCAAAAGAGGGAAAGAAAATGGAAGGAAGAAAGGAGGTTGCTGATTATCCCTGGCCTACAGAAAGCTGATGGGACGACAACTGATGAGAGATAAGCAACAGACGAAAGGGAGATTTGTAATATTATTGAACAAACAGCTGGTTTTTATTATTACTACACTCATAATTGAACCACAGACAGGTAATGAAGCTGAGGTGCATCAGGAGGTAAATTTTCAGGGAATCTGGAAGTACACAGGGGATAAAATACCATCCGTCAAACCGACCTTTGCAACATCAACGGCATGAAATTGGATCTTGAGGAGGTATCATTTTGAGCAGGGTCAGATATCATGTGTTCCTTGATCGAGACAGAACGTTACAGGAGAAGGAACGACAAAGGGAGAGAATAAGAAGCAGTTGAAGACAGGAAGGAGAACAAGAGAACAAAATGGCAAGTACAGATACTCCACATCCCTGAGAATATTAAACTCAACCCGATCATGTGGAAGTTCTGCTTCAAGAACACCAAGATCGGACCCCCAATGATTCATCGAACCTTAACCCCTCTTCCAACTTTAACACAATAGCTCTAAATAACCCATAACCTCCCCCCACCAATCCTGCCCGCTTACACACTCATTTCTGACCCCTATCAGGTGAAGAATCTCTTCTTACAAACGACCCCTTTTAAAAACACCCAAAACCTCCCCTTCCCTTTGTTCTCCACTGTTCTGTCCTTCCTTACCCACACCCTTCCAGTAAACGATCTTTTCCCCATCGGCAAGGAAAACAAACAAGAAAACCAAAGTATAAAAACAGAAAGGAAACTGGATATGTGGTGTACAAATGCTGGTGGAATAATAACAAGTTGGAGTGATGAATGTAAAGAGCACAAATAGTAGAGGCATCCCCCAGACATTGTAACAATAGAGACCATGTTTACTGATGTGATAACAGATGCGATCTTCTCAGAAGGATATCAAATAATGGGAAAGGACAGAGGAGGAGATGTGGCATTGCTAAAAAGGAACCAGTGGACGTTTGAGGGGCAGAGTGGAATAAATAGGGACAGGTTGAATAACTGAATAACAGACACTCAGAACTAGGGAACGAAAGGTGACACCCTCCACTAAATAGCAGGACACCATGACAGGAATATGATGACAACAATAGTATGATAGAGAACACATTAACGGAAGTGACTATAAGAGCCCACACGGGCAACACAAAATAGAGTATGTACCTTGAAAGTGCTGGGAGGCAGAGGAAAAATCCATACCCAGGAGCAGAAGAAGCCCAGGCAAAAACAGCCCATGATCCAACTAGAGATGCAGGGGGAGAAAAGCAAAAAGTGTAAGAGCGAAGTAGAAATATGGAAGGCAAAGAATGTCAGAGACGAGGGAAGCAAACATAAGAACCAGCAATGAATGTGCATGTGTAAGAATAGAAGCTGAGTAACACTGAGAATGACATGACATCAGAAGGCAAATCTAAGAATATGATACTATACAGCTATGTCACAAAGAAGACAACTGGGACAAACTAGCTAATAAGGCAAAGAGTGTAAGAAGGCGGGGAGCTCCCTACGAGTGAAGTCTATAAGGAACAGAAAACATTTATTGAGGTATTCTTAGTGAGATCAGGAACACTGACAGAGACAAAGGAGGAGAGTGCACCAACAAGTACAGGGCACAATGCACAGAAAGGTGAGGTGAAGAAACTGAGCCTAATACCTTGAAGGCAGTTTGACCACGTAACATTACTCTGTGGGTTCTGGGAGAGGGAGAAGAACTGTGTGAACCACTAGCAGTGCTCTTCAACATATCAATCGAAACAGAGAAACTGCCTGGAAAATAGTAAGCATAGTCCTGATTTTTTAAAAAAAGGGACAGACAGGCAGTATTAAACAACAGATCAATGTCATTGATGTGCACTGTATGTAAGGTTATGGAGAACATTGTACATTCTACAAGATTGATGGACTGAACACATCGACTCCAGGCTGAGGGACTGATTACCTCATACTCCTCCTCTCCTTACGCCTTCCTCTTTGTATTGGACTGATGAAGCCACTGTGTGGCGAAACGTTTCCTGAATAAAGATTCCCATATGCTGCACAAGTGTCTCAATCTTCAACTTGTCGGTTTTTCAAACCATTCATTACACATGGAGAAGATTATTAGGAGAGGAGTAGTGGAGCACTTAGAAAGCAGCAATTTTATAAGCCACATCCAATACGATTTTACAGATGGCAAATCCTGTCTCATAAATTAGATAGAGTGCTAAGAAAAAGTAACAAAAGTTAGGTAGCGGAGAGAGAAAACAAAAGCAGCAACTACATTTTGACTGTAGCTTTCTCTAGAAGATAACTTCATCTGAGATCATTTATTCCCAGGGCGATTCGAGTATGGAACATGTTCGTACTGCATAATATCATAGAAATAAATTCAGTTGATCAAATGTAATTACTGACCCACAGATGGCTCCACCTTGATCCTGTGCCATATTTGTATGTCTCATAACAATAAAAAACTTTTAAATAAGATGATGTAGGTGACAGCACTTAACTACATCATCTTGTTAAACCCTGAGAGAGAGAAAGAGAGAGAGAGTGAGTGAGTGAGAGAGAGTGAGACAGAGAGAGAGAGAGAGAGAGTGAGTGAGAGAGAGTGAGACAGAGAGAGAGAGCAATTCCTCTGACCACCACAGAGGGAACAAATCCTCTTCCCAGCAACGTGGGAAGCCTTGGATCTGTTAATTCTCCTACACCTGACATCTCTGCTTCAGCCACTGCCAGTCTACTTGACAGTGCACATACCATCTCTGATCCTACACCTGTCAGCACACCTGCCGATACTATTCTAGAATCTGGTAGTAGTGCTTCGACAGCAAGCTCTGAGCCAGGAGTTTCTCCACCAGAGAACGGTGCAGTTAGTGATCAGGGAACTATCACTGCACCTGATCACCTGCTGCGCCGAAGTACGAACAGCAGGGACACATCTGTCAGAATTGGAAGAGGGCGAGGTAGAGGACGTGGAGGAGGACGTGGTGGAGGAAGACATCTACAGCCGTCTCACCCTCCACTAACACAGTTCCAGCGGCAGAATCCGAGGACAAATCTGCGAAACACAGGAGGTACAACAAATCCTAGTCCACCCTCCCAGGCACCTAGGCTGTGCTCTCGCTGTCACCGGAAGGGGCACTCTGCCAACAACTGCCTGCGAGATACCAGGTGTAACTACTGCTACAAGAAAGGACATAAGGAGGACCAGTGTCGGAAGAAAAAGGAACTTGACAGACAGGGCCACCTGTTTAGAGACCTGTTCTCAGAACAAACCAGCAGGATCTCTGAATTGGTAAACACTCTCACACGTCACTCACTTAGCTACTCCTATCCCAGCCCAGCAGGTGGGATTGGGCCTTATACAAGACCACAGACCTACATCCCTGCAGCTGCCTCAGTACCCTACCTCTCTCAAGGGCAGGCACCTTACATTCCCTACACACCCACCACCTCAAGCTGACCACTTCATCATGAGGAGCCAGTCTATCAGCATCCTGTCGGCCAACATTAGAGGTTTCATTACTAATGTTGGAGAGCTCACACATAGCTTTGTGAACACTCGACGTCCCGACATGATAGCTGTTGTTGAAACATTTTTGGATGACAGGACTCCAGAAAATTTTGCAAGAATTGCTGGCTACACCTCATGGATGAGAAGAGACAGGCAAGGGCAAGGAGGTGGTGTTGCTGTGTGCTTCTCTAAAAGAGTTCATGCCCAGCACATAGATGTTGCCACCCCTACACATCTTGAAATGATGTTCTTCAAGCTCTGTATAAACACTAGTACCTCTGTACTAGCATGTGCAATGTACAGACCTCAGTGGCAACATGCAGACCCTATCAACTTCCTAATGGAAAATATTGACTCCCTTCTGCTACAACACAACTGTCAACATATTATAATTGTTGGTGACCTCAACCAGCACCTTATACAGAGGGACTTTGATGACCTTCTTGCAGTGTTTGACATGAGAAACTTTGTTGATTTCCCTACTCATATCTCTGGCTCCTCCCTTGACCCAGTAGTGAGTGATCTGGCAGAAGGCATAGTCACTTGTCAACCCCTCGGGTACGTTGGATCGTCTGACCACAAGGCTGTTTTTACCACACTTAAGATCCCAACAGAACGAGGTGAGGAGTCCACACGCACAACCTGGCTATGGGAAAGAGGTAATTGGCCAGCCCTTTGCTCTGAGCTCGCCACCACCGACTGGAATGCTCTTCTCCAGGGGGATGTTGACAACCAAGTGAAAGCCTTCACTGGACACATCCTTAATCTGCAACAAGAACACATTCCTCACCGGCAATATGTGACAAAGCCTACAGATCAGCCTTGGTTTGGCTTTCGTTGTAGAGAGGCTGCTACTGCTAAGTACAAAGCATGGCGAAGGTATAAGAGACATCCTACCACCTATAACAGGAACTTGCACATGCAAGCCTGTAGGCATATGGGTGATGTTCAAAAGTGGGCCATTGCTAAATGGGAGTTGGACACTAAAAGAAAGTTAGCATCAGGTAGGGTAGGCTCCAAAACCTGGTGGTCCCTGGTCAAGGACAGACAAGGTTATCTGCCTGATGAACTTATTCCACCTCTAAATCGACAGGATGGGACCACCTCTACTAGTAGTCAAGAGAAAGCGGACCTCTTTGCTGAACACTTTGCTACCAAAATGCAAGTTCCTGATCCAGCAAGGGACCCTCCTTGGCTAGCTGCAAGAACTGTGTCAAAACTGTCAGGGGTGACAATAAGGCAGGAGGAGGTGCATTTCCTTCTTAAATCACTTGACCAAGAAAAGGCTGTGGGCCCAGACAAGTTGAGCCCAAGATTGTTGAGAAGATGTGCAGACCAGCTAGCAGCACCTCTAACTCGCATTTTTCAACACTGCCTAGTACAGTGCAAATGGCCCTCTCCATGGAAAGAGGCAAATGTAGTCCCTGTTCACAAAAAGAAGAGCAGAGCAGAAATCAGCAACTACAGACCAGTGTCACTCCTGTCAATCACTGTTAAGATCCTTGAGACAATAATCTCAAGACAAATGACAGATTTTTTTGACTACCACTCACTACTTTGTGATCGTCAATATGGCTTCAGGAAAGGTTACTCTGCTGCTGATCTGTTGTTAAACCTCTCCACTAAGTGGCACCAGTCAC
Source organism: Cherax quadricarinatus (assembly GCF_038502225.1). NCBI lineage: Eukaryota > Metazoa > Arthropoda > Malacostraca > Decapoda > Parastacidae > Cherax > Cherax quadricarinatus. The sequence continues at coordinate 5,189,287 of NC_091370.1, read as the reverse complement.
TGGATGAATCCAAAGTCAGCTGTGTGGTAGCACTGGACATTGCTGGCGCTTTCGACCGGGTGTGGCACCAGGGCCTCTTAGCAAAACTTCAAGCACTGGGAATTGCAGGCTCTACGCTATGTCTCCTCAGTGATTACCTTCATGGTAGATCTCTAAGTGTAGTCCTCAATGGAACGGAATCAGCAAGACATCCTATTGGGGCAAGCGTTCCACAAGGAAGTGTGCTGGGTCCACTGTTATGGAATGTCTACTTCAACGACCTTCTTCATCTCATCCCAGAATCACATGCATATGCAGACGACTGTACACTGACATTCACTTATCCAAGAGAAGAAATGCCAGCTGCTCTAAGCTACATCAATCACCAGCTGAGAGCTATATCAGCTTGGGGAAATAGATGGCAAGTAACATTTGCACCTGAGAAAACGCAAATAATGATCGTCTCTAGGCACCATGATGGTAATGCTGGTGCAGTAGTAAGGATGAATGGGAGGATGTTGGCACCTGGAGAAGAAGTTGATATCCTTGGGGTGAAATTTGACTCCAAACTAACCATGAAGAACCATGTTGTAAATCTTGCAAACAAGGCAGCCAGGAAGCTTACAGCACTTCGCCGTATCTCGCATCTGCTTGACAGTAGGGGTTGCAAGATCCTGTACGATGCACAAGTACGCTCACACCTTGAGTATGCTCCACTTTCTTGGTTTGCCTGTCCCCCCTCTCATCTGCGACTGCTTGACAGAGTAGAGAACAGAGCAAGACGTCTCATCTCTCGCCTGGACCCATCCTGGATGGATCTGTCATTTCAGCAGAGCCTTCAGCATAGGAGGGATGTGGGTGGCCTTACTGTTATGTACAAGGCCAATATTGTCAAAATACCACACTTGGATCCACTTCGAGGACAGCGCGAAACAAGCTTTTATGCCACAAGACGGGCAGAAAGCAGCAACTTCACTCTGGCTGTACCCTTCTCCAGAACATCACTCCATCTGAGATCATACATACCCAGGATGACTCGAGTATGGAACACATTCGTACAGCATAATGATGTCAACGAGATAACGTCAGTTGATCAAATGAAAATGCTGGCCCACAGATGGCTCCAACTTCATCCTGTTCCCTACTTGTATGTCTCATAACAATAAAAATGCTTTCAAATGAGCTGATGTAGGTAACAGCTCTTAGCTTGTCAATAAAGTTAGGAATCCTTAACCTGTAAATAGCTTGTCAATAAAGCTAGGGATCCTTAACCTTGTCAAACCATGTGTAGAGAGACAGAGAGAGAGAGAGAGAGACAGACAGAGAGAGAGAGAGAGCAGAGAGACAGAGAGAGAGAGTGTGAGTGAGAGAGAGAGTGAGACAGAGAGAGAGAGAGAGAGAGAGAGAGAGAGAGGAGAGACAGAGAGAGAGAGAGACAGAGAGAGAGAGAGAGAGAGAGAGAGAGAGAGAGAGAGAGAGAGAGAGAGAGAGAGAGAGAGAGAGAGAGAGAGAGAGAGAGAGAGAGAGAGAGAGAGAGAGAGAGAGAGAGAGAGAGAGAGAGAGACAGAGAGAGAGAGAGAGACAGAGAGAGAGAGACAGAGAGAGAGAGAGAGAGAGAGAGAGAGAGAGAGAGAGAGAGAGAGAGAGAGAGAGAGAGAGAGAGAGAGAGAGAGAGAGAGAGAGAGAGAGAGAGAGAGAGAGAGAGAGAGAGAGAGAGAGAGAGAGAGAGAGAGAGAGAGAGAGAGAGAGAGAGAGAGAGAGAGAGAGACAGAGAGAGAGAGAGAGAGACAGAGAGAGAGTGAGAGAGAGAGAGAGAGAGAGAGAGACAGAGAGAGAGTGACAGGACTCCAGAAAATTTTGCAAGAATTGCTGGCTACACCTCATGGATGAGGAGAGACAGGCAAGGGCAAGGAGGTGGTGTTGCTGTGTGCTTCTCTAAAAGTGTTCATGCCCAGCACATAGATGTTGCCACCCCTACACATCTTGAAATGATGTTCTTCAAGCTCTGTATAAACACTAGTACCTCTGTACTAGCATGTGCAATGTACAGACCTCAGTGGCAACATGCAGACCCTATCAACTTCCTAATGGAAAATATTGACTCCCTTCTGCTACAACACAACTGTCAACATATTATAATTGTTGGTGACCTCAACCAGCACCTTATACAGAGGGACTTTGATGACCTTCTTGCAGTGTTTGACATGAGAAACTTTGTTGATTTCCCTACTCATATCTCTGGCTCCTCCCTTGACCCAGTAGTGAGTGATCTGGCAGAAGGCATAGTCACTTGTCAACCCCTCGGGTACGTTGGATCGTCTGACCACAAGGCTGTTTTTACCACACTTAAGATCCCAACAGAACGAGGTGAGGAGTCCACACGCACAACCTGGCTATGGGAAAGAGGTAATTGGCCAGCCCTTTGCTCTGAGCTCGCCACCACCGACTGGAATGCTCTTCTCCAGGGGGATGTTGACTTAACCAAGTGAAAGCCTTCACTGGACACATCCTTAATCTGCAACAAGAACACATTCCTCACCGGCAATATGTGACAAAGCCTACAGATCAGCCTTGGTTTGGCTTTCGTTGTAGAGAGGCTGCTACTGCTAAGTACAAAGCATGGCGAAGGTATAAGAGACATCCTACCACCTATAACAGGAACTTGCACATGCAAGCCTAGAGGCATATGGGTGATGTTCAAAAGTGGGCCATTGCTAAATGGGAGTTGGACACTAAAAGAAAGTTAGCATCAGGTAGGGTAGGGCTCCAAAACCTGGTGGTCCCTGGTCAAGGACAGACAAGGTTATCTGCCTGATGAACTTATTCCACCTCTAAATCGACAGGATGGGACCACCTCTACTAGTAGTCAAGAGAAAGCGGACCTCTTTGCTGAACACTTTGCTACCAAAATGCAAGTTCCTGATCCAGCAAGGGACCCTCCTTGGCTAGCTGCAAGAACTGTATCAAAACTGTCAGGGGTGACAATAAGGCAGGAGGAGGTGCATTTCCTTCTTAAATCTTGACCAAGAAAGGCTGTAGGGCCCAGACAAGTTGAGCCCAAGATTGTTGAGAAGATGTGCAGACCAGCTAGCAGCACCTCTAACTCGCATCTTTCAGCACTGCCTAGTACAGTGCAAATGGCCCTCTCCATGGAAAGAGGCAAATGTAGTCCCTGTTCACAAAAAGAAAGAGCAGAGCAGAAATCAGCAACTACAGACCAGTGTCACTCCTGTCAATCACTGGTAAGATCCTTGAGACAATAATCTCAAGACAAATGACAGATTTTTTTGACTACCACTCACTACTTTGTGATCGTCAATATGGCTTCAGGAAAGGTTACTCTGCTGCTGATCTGTTGTTAAACCTCTCCACTAAGTGGCACCAGTCACTGGATGAATCCAAAGTCAGCTGTGTGGTAGCACTGGACATTGCTGGCGCTTTCGACCGGGTGTGGCACCAGGGCCTCTTAGCAAAACTTCAAGCACTGGGAATTGCAGGCTCTACGCTATGTCTCCTCAGTGATTACCTTCATGGTAGATCTCTAAGTGTAGTCCTCAATGGAACGGAATCAGCAAGACATCTTATTGGGGCAAGCGTTCCACAAGGAAGTGTGCTGGGTCCACTGTTATGGAATGTCTACTTCAACGACCTTCTTCATCTCATCCCAGAATCACATGCATATGCAGACGACTGTACACTGACATTCACTTATCCAAGAGAAGAAATGCCAGCTGCTCTAAGCTACATCAATCACCAGCTGAGAGCTATATCAGCTTGGGGAAATAGATGGCAAGTAACATTTGCACCTGAGAAAACGCAAATGATGATCGTCTCTAGGCACCATGATGGTAATGCTGGTGCAGTAGTAAGGATGAATGGGAGGATGTTGGCACCTGGAGAAGAAGTTGATATCCTTGGGGTGAAATTTGACTCCAAACTAACCATGAAGAACCATGTTGTAAATCTTGCAAACAAGGCAGCCAGGAAGCTTACAGCACTTCGCCGTATCTCGCATCTGCTTGACAGTAGGGGTTGCAAGATACTGTACGAGGCACAAGTACGCTCACACCTTGAGTATGCTCCACTTTCTTGGTTTGCCTGTCCCCCTCTCATCTGCGACTGCTTGACAGAGTAGAGAACAGAGCAAGACGTCTCATCTCTCGCCTGGACCCATCCTGGATGGATCTGCCATTTCAGCAGAGCCTTCAACATAGGAGGGATGTGGGTGGCCTTACTGTTATGTACAAGGCCAATATTGTCAAAATACCACACTTGGATCCACTTCGAGGACAGCGCGAAACAAGCTTTTATGCCACAAGACGGGCAGAAAGCAGCAACTTCACTCTGGCTGTACCCTTCTCCAGAACATCACTCCATCTGAGATCATACATACCCAGGATGACTCGAGTATGGAACACATTCGTTCAGCATAATGATGTCAACGAGATAACGTCAGTTGATCAAATGAAAATGCTGGCCCACAGATGGCTCCAACTTCATCCTGTTCCCTACTTGTATGTCTCATAACAATAAAAATGCTTTCAAATGAGCTGATGTAGGTAACAGCTCTTGCTTGTCAATAAAGTT
>NC_091370.1:5179721-5182221 GCF_038502225.1 Cherax quadricarinatus | reverse complement strand
GTTGAAACATTTTGGATGACAGGACTCCAGAAAATTTTGCAAGAATTGCTGGCTACACCTCATGGATGAGAAGAGACAGGCAAGGGCAAGGAGGTGGTGTTGCTGTGTGCTTCTCTAAAAGTGTTCATGCCCAGCACATAGATGTTGCCACCCCTACACATCTTGAAATGATGTTCTTCAAGCTCTGTATAAACACTAGTACCTCTGTTCTAGCATGTGCAATGTACAGACCTCAGTGACAACACGCAGACCCTATCAACTTCCTAATGGAAAATATTGACTCCCTTCTGCTACAACACAACTGTCAACATATTATAATTGTTGGTGACCTCAACCAGCACCTTATACAGAGGGACTTTGATGACCTTCTTGCAGTGTTTGACATGAGAAACTTTGTTGATTTCCCTACTCATATCTCTGGCTCCTCCCTTGACCCAGTAGTGAGTGATCTGGCAGAAGGCATAGTCACTTGTCAACCCCTCGGCTACGTTGGATCGTCTGACCACAAGGCTGTTTTTACCACACTTAAGATCCCAACAGAACGAGGTGAGGAGTCCACACGCACAACCTGGCTATGGGAAAGAGGTAATTGGCCAGCCCTTTGCTCTGAGCTCGCCACCACCGACTGGAATGCTCTTCTCCAGGGGGATGTTGACAACCAAGTGAAAGCCTTCACTGGACACATCCTTAATCTGCAACAAGAACACATTCCTCACCGGCAATATGTGACAAAGCCTACAGATCAGCCTTGGTTTGGCTTTCGTTGTAGAGAGGCTGCTACTGCTAAGTACAAAGCATGGCGAAGGTATAAGAGACATCCTACCACCTATAACAGGAACTTGCACATGCAAGCCTGTAGGCATATGGGTGATGTTCAAAAGTGGGCCATTGCTAAATGGGAGGTGGACACTAAAAGAAAGTTAGCATCAGGTAGGGTAGGCTCCAAAACCTGGTGGTCCCTGGTCAAGGACAGACAAGGTTATCTGCCTGATGAACTTATTCCACCTCTAAATCGACAGGATGGGACCACCTCTACTAGTAGTCAAGAGAAGGCGGACCTCTTTGCTGAACACTTTGCTACCAAAATGCAAGTTCCTGATCCAGCAAGGGACCCTCCTTGGCTAGCTGCAAGAACTGTGTCAAAAAGGCTGTGGGCCCAGACAAGTTGAGCCCAAGATTGTTGAGAAGATGTGCAGACCAGCTAGCAGCACCTCTAACTCGCATCTTTCAGCACTGCCTAGTACAGTGTAAATGGCCCTCTTCATGGAAAGAGGCAAATGTAGTCCCTGTTCACAAAAAGAAGAGCAGAGCAGAAATCAGCAACTACAGACCAGTGTCACTCCTGTCAATCACTGGTAAGATCCTTGAAACAATTATCTCAAGACAAATGACAGATTTTTTTGACTACCACTCACTACTTTGTGATCGTCAATATGGCTTCAGGAAAGGTTACTCTGCTGCTGATCTGTTGCTAAACCTCTCCACTAAGTGGCACCAGTCACTGGATGAATCCAAAGTCAGCTGTGTGGTGGCACTGGACATTGCTGGCGCTTTCGACCGGGTGTGGCACCAGGACCTCTTAGCAAAACTTCAAGCACTGGGAATTGCAGGCTCTACGCTATGTCTCCTCAGTGATTACCTTCATGGTAGATCTCTAAGTGTAGTCCTCAATGGAACGGAATCAGCAAGGCATCCTATTGGGGCAAGCGTTCCACAAGGAAGCGTGCTGGGTCCACTGTTATGGAATGTCTACTTCAACGACCTTCTTCATCTCATCCCAGAATCACATGCATATGCAGACGACTGTACACTGACATTCACTTATCCAAGAGAAGAAATGCCAGCTGCTCTAAGCTACATCAATCACCAGCTGAGAGCTATATCAGCTTGGGGAAATAGATGGCAAGTAACATTTGCACCTGAGAAAACGCAAATGATGATCGTCTCTAGGCACCATGATGGTAATGCTGGCGCAGTAGTAAGGATGAATGGGAGGATGTTGGCACCTGGAGAAGAAGTTGATATCCTTGGGGTGAAATTTGACTCCAAACTAACCATGAAGAACCATGTTGTAAATCTTGCAAACAAGGCAGCCAGGAAGCTTACAGCACTTCGCCGTATCTCGCATCTGCTTGACAGTAGGGGTTGCAAGATCCTGTACGAGGCACAAGTACGCTCACACCTTGAGTATGCTCCACTTTCTTGGTTTGCCTGCCCCCCCTCTCATCTGCGACTGCTTGACAGAGTAGAGAACAGAGCAAGACGTCTCATCTCTCGCCTGGACCCATCCTGGATAGATCTGTCATTTCAGCAGAGCCTTCAACATAGGAGGGATGTGGGTGGCCTTACTGTTATGTACAAGGCCAATATTGTCAAAATACCACACTTGGATCCACTTCGAGGACAGCGTGAAACAAGCTTTTATGCCACAAGACGGGCAGAAAGCAGCAACTTCACTCTGGCTGTACCCTTCTCCAGAACATCACTCCATCTGAGATCA
>NC_091370.1:5067221-5177221 GCF_038502225.1 Cherax quadricarinatus | reverse complement strand
CAGCCAGGGGTCTTGAAGACAGCCAGGGGTCTTGAAGACAGACAGGGGTCTTGAAAGCAGCCAGGGGTCTTGAAGGCAGTCGGGGGTCTTGAAAGCAGCCAGGGGTCTTGAAGGTAGCCAGGGGGTCTTGAAGGCAACCAGGGATCTTGAAGGCAGCCAGAAGTCTTGAAAACAGCCAGGGGTCTTGAAGGCAGCCAAGGTTCTTGAAAGCAGCCAAGGGTCTTGAAGGTAGCCAGGGGGTCTTGAAGGCAACCAGGGATCTTGAAGGTAGCCAGGGGGTCTTGAAGGCAACCAGGGATCTTGAAGGCAGCCAGAAGTCTTGAAAACAGCCAGGGGGTCTTGAAGGCAGCCAGGGGTCTTGAAGACAACGAGGGGTCTTGAAGGCAGCCAGGGGTTTTGAAGACAGCCAGGGGTTTTGAAGGCAGCCAGGGGTCTTGAAGGCAGCCAGGGGTTTTGAAGACAACCAGTGGTCTTGAAATCAGCCAGGGGCTTTGAAGGCAGCCAGGGGTCTTGAAGGCAGACAGAGATCTTGTAGACAGGGGTCTTGAAAGCAGCCAGGGGTCTTGAAAGCACCCAGGAGTCTTGAAGACAAGCAGGGGTCTTGAATACAGCCAGGGATCTTGAAGACAACGAAGGGTCTTGAAGGCAGCCAGGGGTCTTGAAATCACCCAGGGGTCTTGAAGGCAGCCAGGGGTTTTGAAGGCAGCCAGGGGTTTTGAAGGCAACCAGGGGTTTTGAAGCTAACCAGGGGTCTTGAAGGCAACCAGGGGTCTTGAAGGCAACCAGGGGTCTTGAAAGCAGCCAGGGATCTTGAAGGCAGCCAGGAGTCCTGAAAACAGCCAGGAGTCTTGAAAGCAGCCAGGAGTCCTGAATGCAGCCAGGGGTTTTGAAGGCAGCCAGAGGTCTTGAATGCAGCCAGGGGTCTTGAAGACAACCAGGGGTCTTGAAAACAGCCAGGGATCTTGAAAGCAGCCAGGGATCTTGAAAGCAGCCAGGGATCTTGAAAGCAGCCAGGGATCTTGAAAGCAGCCAGGGATCTTGAAAGCAGCCAGGGGTTTTGAAAACAGCCAGGGGTCTTGAAAACAGCCAGGGGTCTTGAAAACAGCCAGGGATATTGAAAGCAGCCAGAGGTCTTGAAAGCAGCCAGGGATCTTGAAAGCAGCCAGGGATCTTGAAAGCACCCAGGGGTCTTGAAAGCAGCCAGGGGTATTGTAAGCAGCCAGGGGTATTGAAAGCAGCCAGGGGTATTGAAAACAGCCAGGGGTCTTGAAAGCAGCCAGGGGTCTTGAAATCAGCCAGGGGTATTGAAAGCAGCCAGGGAACTTGAAAGCAGCCAGGGATATTGAAAGCAGCCAGGGGTATTGAAAGCAGCCAGGGATATTGAAAGCAGCCAGGGATATTGAAAGAAGCCAGGGATATTGAAAGAAGCCAGGGATCTTGAAAGCAGCCAGGGATATTGAAAGCAGCCAGGGATATTGAAAGCAGCCAGGGATATTGAAAGCAGCCAGGGATATTGAAAGCAGCCAGGGATATTGAAAGAAGCCAGGGATATTGAAAGCAGCCAGGGATATTGAAAGCAGCCAGGGATATTGAAAGCAGCCAGGGATATTGAAAGAAGCCAGGGATATTGAAAGCAGCCAGGGATATTGAAAGCAGCCAGGGATATTGAAAGAAGCCAGGGATATTGAAAGCAGCCAGGGATATTGAAAGCAGCCAGGGATATTGAAAGAAGCCAGGGATCTTGAAAGCAGCCAGGGGTATTGAAAGCAGCCAGGGATATTGAAAGAAGCCAGGGATCTTGAAAGCAGCCAGGGATATTGAAAGCAGCCAGGGGTATTGAAAGCAGCCAGGGGTATTGAAAGCAGCCAAGGGTCCTGAATGCAGCCAGGGGCCTATTGTTAATCCCCCTCATGCCTGGTGGAAGGCTGTTGAACAGTCTTGGGTCCCGGACACTTACTGTGTTGTCTCTCAGTGTAGTAATGGCGCCAAGTCTTTTGTTACTTTTATTTATTTTATTAAGTATAATTATTATGCTTTATTTTATTAGTTTCTGTTTTATTATTTTTTATTATTATTTTTAGTGATATTTCATTATATTTAGAGGGAAGATAGGTGCATCTGATCCAAGGAGCTGGATCAAGAGCACCTCGGCAGCCTCAAGATCCCTCCTTTGTGACGTCACGAGACGGATCTTCCAACTCTACTGTCAACTCCACCAAAAGTTCTGTCCATGTAGAGTGTGTCTACCTCGGAGTTCTGTCCAGGTACAGTGTCTACCTTATGCCATATTTCATGTACCATCAATGAGTAACACGTCATGATCCAAGGCACTGGATCGTGGCTGTGATGGACATGTGGGTGGCCAGCAACAAGAGTCTGGTGGAGCAAGGAAGCCCCAGACAAGGTTGGCCCAGAGCCAGGTACCCAGATACAGGTATGCATACCTGTACACAGGTACAGGAATGCATAATTCCATTCCCCCAGGCCCTGTACGACCCCTACGGGCTTAATACTTTAAAACAATTTGATAATTTAAATTGGATGGATTATTGTGCGTCTTGTTAGGCTGTCTTCTCGCGTACAAATCTTCTCTTTTTAAATTATTCTGTTATTTAAGTCTAAGTAATTTTTTTATCCTAACTTTGATTTGCCATTCTTACTGTATTATCTGTAAATATTCGAAATTTGTCTCTCTGTTACATAATGTCTGGTTTTTAACTTCTCTGGAAGCCTCGCGTAATATAAATTCTCTTGAAGCCTCGCCTAATGTGACTTCTCTGGAAGCCTCGCCTAATGTGACTTCTCTGGAAGCCTCGCCTAATGTGACTTCTCTGGAAGCCTCGCCTAATGTGACTTCTCTGGAAGCCTCGCCTAATGTAACTTCTCTGGAAGCCTCGCCTAATGTAACTTCTCTGGAAGCCTCGCCTAATGTAACTTCTCTTGAAGCCTCGCCTAATGTGACTTCTCTGGAAGCCTCGCCTAATGTAACTTCTCTGGAAGCCTCGCCTAATGTAACTTCTCTGGAAGCCTCGCCTAATGTGACTTCTCTGGAAGCCTCGCCTAATGTGATTTCTCTGGAAGCCTCGCCTAATGTGACTTCTCTGGAAGCCTCGCCTAATGTGACTTCTCTGGAAGCCTCGCCTAATGTGACTTCTCTGGAAGCCTCGCCTAATGTGACTTCTCTGGAAGCCTCGCCTAATGTGACTTCTCTGGAAGCCTCGCCTAATGTAACTTCTCTTGAAGCCTCACCTAATGTGACTTCTCTGGAAGCCTCGCCTAATGTGACTTCTCTGGAAGCCTCGCCTAATGTGACTTCTCTGGAAGCCTCGCCTAATGTGACTTCTCTGGAAGCCTCGCCTAATGTGACTTCTCTGGAAGCCTCGCCTAATGTGACTTCTCTGGAAGCCTCGCCTAATGTAACTTCTCTGGAAGCCTCGCCTAATGTAACTTCTCTGGAAGCCTCGCCTAATGTGACTTCTCTGGAAGCCTCGCCTAATGTGATTTCTCTGGAAGCCTCGCCTAATGTGACTTCTCTGGAAGCCTCGCCTAATGTGACTTCTCTGGAAGCCTCGCCTAATGTGACTTCTCTGGAAGCCTCGCCTAATGTAACTTCTCTGGAAGCCTCGCCTAATGTAACTTCTCTGGAAGCCTCGCCTAATGTGACTTCTCTGGAAGCCTCGCCTAATGTGACTTCTCTGGAAGCCTCGCCTAATGTGACTTCTCTGGAAGCCTCGCCTAATGTAACTTCTCTGGAAGCCTCGCCTAATGTGACTTCTCTGGAAGCTTGGCAGAGAATACTGAAATCGGGTTTACTGCTAATTACACATTCCAATACACCATAAACTTCTGTGAGCGAAACACTGACTCGTTTCTTGCTCATGCAGACACACTAGACATGGGTTTTTTCAGCTCCTCCTGGTTCTGCAGTTCCGGCACTAACATAAGAGTTACTGCACACGCCTGACAATGTGGGCTCGTTAATGCTTCAGTGATCTAAAAAACAATAATAAATTCCTGAAATTGTGTTCTTGGATTTTGGAAGGTTCGTATATGTATTGAGTGGGAGGAGGATCGAGCCTCTATCATTGCTCGAGTTAAATGACACATTGAAGTTTAACGTTTGTCTTAAAAAATTACAGTTTTATTGTAACATGAAGTTGACGTGTGAATCCTGAGAGATTGACATTGTGATATTTACTATTAGCTTCTCACGAACCTTTATATTGGAAATGAAAACTGGATGAGAGTCAACAGAAAAAAAGTCGAGAAAGTGGGATGTCGGGAGACAAGCAAGGTTTGATCAAGTCACGATAAGAACACTTGACAGCAGTGTTCCGGGAGAAGCATGTCAACAGCCACGGTTAAGAATCATGACCGGGAGGCTGTGCCTCAAAGCTGACGCAGCAAGACGCCGTCTGTAAGGACCATTCATTGATTTTTTTTAACAAGGCCTCCGTTATGAATTAGCTAACTTCAGAAGATGGAAAGAACATCCTACTGGGTATCAGAAGTATGAAGACCTTTTTTGCTAAAGAATGGGATATTTGTGCAACATTTGGGAATCTGTATAGGACTGTAGAAACCACTGGCTTCTGATTCCTATACAGAGAAAAACAACGGAAGATGAGAAGGAGTTTGTGATCCGTCCCTCAGCCTGGAATTGATGTGTTCTGTCCACCAATCTTGAGAACTGTACAGCATATGTGTGGAGTTCTGATACACTGCAGTCAGGTGAGTAGAGGCAGGAGGTGGAGTCACCAATGAACAAATGAACTAGCGTTAGTAGGTCATGCGTTTAGGTTAGGCATGAACACATCGACTCCTGTCTGAGGGACTGACCACCTCAAATACTTGTTCTCCAAGGTTGATGGACTGATTACATCATCTTTATTTCATTACTACTTCTCCCTGTGTATTTGACTGAAGAAGCCTACTGTGTAGGCGAAACGTTTTATGAATAAAGATACCCAACTGCTACACATGTGACTTATTCTTCAGAGACCCGAAGCTTCGATGACAGCAGAGAGGCAGATCGCTCAGACCTCCACTAGTCTAACGAAATACAAGTTATCCTGAGGGCGAAGGTTATCATGTTTATCTAGATTTTCAAAAAATGGCAAAGACAAACGTTCCTCACTGGAGATGTTCATTAACATCTATTAGAGTGTACTATCTATTAGAGAGCGTCAAAACATCATTTTTACCATCAGTATTCTCTAATTACTTTTTTCGGAACTCGTATCATTAGTGAAAATTCTCCTCGCGACTTTTTTAAAATGAATTATATAGATTAGTTTCGGGTAAAATTACCAACAATATAAACCATACCACGGGAGGGTATAGAACCCACGGTCAGAGAATCATAAAACTCCAGACCGACGCTTTAGCCACTGGTCCAGATGGCTACAATAAGATTCATCTTATTGTAGTTAGCCGGCCCAGTGGCTAACGCGTCGGTCTGGAGTTTTATGACTCTCTGACCGCGGGTTCTATTCCCCTCCCGTGGTATGGCTTGTTTGCAGTCGTGTCATTACGATTTCGAGAGTCATGTTACCAACAATATGTTAAGTAAATGTACACAAGAACGACAAATGGGACATTTTTTATGGGCACATTTCGCTCACCAGGAGACATATCAAGCTAATTAAAATATTCACAGAGGGTGAATAAAGGAACAGGGGTATAGTAATTAATTCATGATAGGGGTAGAAGTAGTAGTAGTAGTAGTAGTAGTGGTGGTGGTGGTAGCAGTAGTGGTAGTAGTGTCAGCAGCGGTAGTAGTGTTACCATGTTCATGTAAGTTTGTCAGGATGGGTCCTGGTCCGGGTGTTCTCCATAGGTGATCCGGCAGTGGCTCCCGAAGGAGTGTCGGAGTTTGTACAAGTGATGCACAGTTTACAGCCCTATGGAAGGAGCATGGTGAGCATTCGTGTCAAGTGGAGTACCGCTTACAGCCTTATGGTGGGGGCAGCCCTATGATAAGGGCACGGTGAGCCTTCAGTGGTGTAACAGTTAAGAGACAATCGTTGTCGACGCTCTGGTGTCAGGGCCAGTGTTCTCACTGGTAAAAAGCACTGGTTTGAGTCACTCCTGCCACCCAGGCCGCAGCCCGAGTGCCAGAGCCATTCAGGAGATTCTCTGGATGTGTCGCCTGTTGATGTTTGAGTACCTTACCTTTGAGTAAAGTTAGCAGCAGTGGTGGTGGTGGTAGTGTTAGCAACGGTGGTAGTGGTCGTATTGGTAGTGGTAGTAATGGTGGTGGTAGTAGTAGTAGAGGTCGTAGTGCCTCAAGGTTGTCAAAACTTCCTCAACTGGCTGAAGATTTCTTCATTTTGGTGGTGAAGTCTTTGAATTATGTACTGGTTACTCCGGAGATTGTGGTTGCCTTGTGCAAGTGCTTCGGAGGCGTTCAGGGCAACTTGGCTGTTCAAACTGGTGTCAGTGTGTGGAGAGTTGGTGTGAAGGAGTCACTCGGGATAATGTTGGCAAAGAATTCATTTTCTAGGGGTTCCATGCATTGGTTTACAAGACAGTGCTAATGGGGCAACATGCCTGTCTCATCTTTTTTTTTTTTTTTGCCTGAAGAGGTTTCTGTTGAAGGAGACTCTGTTAATGTTTATACCGAGTTCAATCAGGTCGACGAAATCTTTGACAGGAAGATGAAGATTAAGGTCTAGTTTGACTGCTTACGAGAAAGCCAATAACATGTAAAAGCAAAATGAGGTAATGTCAAGACTATTTAGTTTCTAAAACGGTCAAGGAGGTTGACTGGGTGATTCAGATGGTCAGGGTGATAGTTGTCACTAGACAACAATGGTGTTTAACAAAGAACCCGGCTAATTTATGTGCGGCACTGCAAACACCTGTTGTGGAAAAATGAACACAAATGCACTGTTCTTCCATCGTGTCGATAATTTACACCATTATCTCCATACCTGATGTCATCAGTTTTAGTGGTATTTTGTGTCTATAGATTTTGGGGGGTTCTCGCGTTTGTGTGTGTGTGTGTGTGTGTGTGTTTGTTTCGGATAACTAGAAATTAATTGCTGAAGCTTCTTCTCTAGTGTGCTTGAGAATTTGTCGCGACTTGAGTAGGAAACCTTTGAGTGTCTGACTGAGGTGTTGTGATGGGTCGTATGTAGACTAGTTATTCACGAGGTTCATCAAATTAATGTCATCGTCGCCAAACAGTTAAAGAAAGTGGCAGCTCATGATACTGGGGAAAAGTCCCGTCATGAACTGAGGCATGGCTGACCAATAGGAAACAGAGAATTTGCATGAATAGGGTGAAATCTGAGTGGGGATCAGTAATAAGCAGCGTTCCACAAGGATCAGTTTTAAACATCTCCGCCCATCTAAATAACTCAGACTATATAGACAGCAGTATCAGAAACCACTATTCAGAGCAAGAGACGAAGTAGTCTTACTGTTACTTAACATTACACAACAAGTATCTACCACATAAGTCAAGTGACCATCTCAGATACAAAACAAACAAGAAAGTTAATCCATCTCCGCCCTCCCCATCCCAAAAATTCATCTGCCTGATTGAGCTCTGGAAAAAAAAATAACTTTCTTTTTCAACAACAGCTTTGACAGGTAAACATAGGAGATGGACACAAACGGACAGGGATTCCCTCAGCACCACTATGTGATGTTAAACATCAGTAATCATCATCATCACCAACATCACATGGATGCCAGACATGGATGCCAGACATGGATGCCAGACATGGACTAAGTTCTCTTAATTACTGCCATACATTTTAATATCCACGCCATACAGACAAGACTCAGGGAAGCTGAACCAGTTCACACACGTGACCAGTGACACGTTACACTTCTCCATTTATCATTTAATAGTTTTATTGAGTGTGGAAAACAAATATGGCCATAATGACAATCGAGTGGCTAAATGAAACTGTATTTATATTCATGTAAACAATTACACATTGTGGATATAGGGAACTATATATATAGTTTAAATAATTATATATTGTGCGTCAACAGCCCCGGGTCCATGATGATAACCACCCTGGGTCCCGGGTCCATGATGATAACCACCCTGGGTCCCGGGTCCATGATGATAACCACCCTGGGTCCCGGGTCCATGATGATAACCACCCTGGGTCCCGGGTCCATGATGATAACCACCCTGGGTCCCGGGTCCATGATGATAACCACCCTGGGTCCCGGGTCCATGATGATAACCACCCTGGGTCCCGGGTCCATGATGATAACCACCCTGGGTCCCGGGTCCATGATGATAACCACCCTGGGTCCCGGGTCCATGATGATAACCACCCTGGGTCCCGGGTCCATGATGATAACCACCCTGGGTCCCGGGTCCATGATGATAACCACCCTGGGTCCCGGGTCCATGATGATAACCACCCTGGGTCCCGGGTCCATGATGATAACCACCCTGGGTCCCGGGTCCATGATGATAACCACCCTGGGTCCCGGGTCCATGATGATAACCACCCTGGGTCCCGGGTCCATGATGATAACCACCCTGGGTCCCGGGTCCATGATGATAACCACCCTGGGTCCCGGGTCCATGATGATAACCACCCTGGGTCCCGGGTCCATGATGATAACCACCCTGGGTCCCGGGTCCATGATGATAACCACCCTGGGTCCCGGGTCCATGATGATAACCACCCTGGGTCCCGGGTCCATGATGATAACCACCCTGGGTCCCGGGTCCATGATGATAACCACCCTGGGTCCCGGGTCCATGATGATAACCACCCTGGGTCCCGGGTCCATGATGATAACCACCCTGGGTCCCGGGTCCATGATGATAACCACCCTGGGTCCCGGGTCCATGATGATAACCACCCTGGGTCCCGGGTCCATGATGATAACCACCCTGGGTCCCGGGTCCATGATGATAACCACCCTGGGTCCCGGGTCCATGATGATAACCACCCTGGGTCCCGGGTCCATGATGATAACCACCCTGGGTCCCGGGTTCATGATGATAACCACCCTGGGTCCCGGGTCCATGATGATAACCACCCTGGGTCCCGGGTTCATGATGATAACCACCCTGGGTCCCGGGTCCATGATGATAACCACCCTGGGTCCCGGGTCCATGATGATAACCACCCTGGGTCCCGGGTCCATGATGATAACCACCCTGGGTCCCGGGTCCATGATGATAACCACCCTGGGTCCCGGGTCCATGATGATAACCACCCTGGGTCCCGGGTCCATGATGATAACCACCCTGGGTCCCGGGTCCATGATGATAACCACCCTGGGTCCCGGGTCCATGATGATAACCACCCTGGGTCCCGGGTCCATGATGATAACCACCCTGGGTCCCGGGTCCATGATGATAACCACCCTGGGTCCCGGGTCCATGATGATAACCACCCTGGGTCCCGGGTCCATGATGATAACCACCCTGGGTCCCGGGTCCATGATGATAACCACCCTGGGTCCCGGGTCCATGATGATAACCACCCTGGGTCCCGGGTCCATGATGATAACCACCCTGGGTCCCGGGTCCATGATGATAACCACCCTGGGTCCCGGGTCCATGATGATAACCACCCTGGGTCCCGGGTCCATGATGATAACCACCCTGGGTCCCGGGTCCATGATGATAACCACCCTGGGTCCCGGGTCCATGATGATAACCACCCTGGGTCCCGGGTCCATGATGATAACCACCCTGGGTCCCGGGTCCATGATGATAACCACCCTGGGTCCCGGGTCCATGATGATAACCACCCTGGGTCCCGGGTCCATGATGATAACCACCCTGGGTCCCGGGTCCATGATGATAACCACCCTGGGTCCCGGGTCCATGATGATAACCACCCTGGGTCCCGGGTCCATGATGATAACCACCCTGGGTCCCGGGTCCATGATGATAACCACCCTGGGTCCCGGGTCCATGATGATAACCACCCTGGGTCCCGGGTCCATGATGATAACCACCCTGGGTCCCGGGTCCATGATGATAACCACCCTGGGTCCCGGGTCCATGATGATAACCACCCTGGGTCCCGGGTCCATGATGATAACCACCCTGGGTCCCGGGTCCATGATGATAACCACCCTGGGTCCCGGGTCCATGATGATAACCACCCTGGGTCCCGGGTCCATGATGATAACCACCCTGGGTCCCGGGTCCATGATGATAACCACCCTGGGTCCCGGGTCCATGATGATAACCACCCTGGGTCCCGGGTCCATGATGATAACCACCCTGGGTCCCGGGTCCATGATGATAACCACCCTGGGTCCCGGGTCCATGATGATAACCACCCTGGGTCCCGGGTCCATGATGATAACCACCCTGGGTCCCGGGTCCATGATGATAACCACCCTGGGTCCCGGGTCCATGATGATAACCACCCTGGGTCCCGGGTCCATGATGATAACCACCCTGGGTCCCGGGTCCATGATGATAACCACCCTGGGTCCCGGGTCCATGATGATAACCACCCTGGGTCCCGGGTCCATGATGATAACCACCCTGGGTCCCGGGTCCATGATGATAACCACCCTGGGTCCCGGGTCCATGATGATAACCACCCTGGGTCCCGGGTCCATGATGATAACCACCCTGGGTCCCGGGTCCATGATGATAACCACCCTGGGTCCCGGGTCCATGATGATAACCACCCTGGGTCCCGGGTCCATGATGATAACCACCCTGGGTCCCGGGTCCATGATGATAACCACCCTGGGTCCCGGGTCCATGATGATAACCACCCTGGGTCCCGGGTCCATGATGATAACCACCCTGGGTCCCGGGTCCATGATGATAACCACCCTGGGTCCCGGGTCCATGATGATAACCACCCTGGGTCCCGGGTCCATGATGATAACCACCCTGGGTCCCGGGTCCATGATGATAACCACCCTGGGTCCCTGGGGTCCATGATGATAACCACCCTGGGTCCCGGGTCCATGATGATAACCACCCTGGGTCCCGGGTCCATGATGATAACCACCCTGGGTCCCGGGTCCATGATGATAACCACCCTGGGTCCCGGGTCCATGATGATAACCACCCTGGGTCCCGGGTCCATGATGATAACCACCCTGGGTCCCGGGTCCATGATGATAACCACCCTGGGTCCCGGGTCCATGATGATAACCACCCTGGGTCCCGGGTCCATGATGATAACCACCCTGGGTCCCGGGTCCATGATGATAACCAGCCTGGGTCCCGGGTCCATGATGATAACCAGCCTGGGTCCCGGGTCCATGATGATAACCACCCTGGGTCCCGGGTCCATGATGATAACCAGCCTGGGTCCCGGGTCCATGATGATAACCACCCTGGGTCCCGGGTCCATGATGATAACCACCCTGGGTCCCGGGTCCATGATGATAACCACCCTGGGTCCCGGGTCCATGATGATAACCACCCTGGGTCCCTGGGTCCCGGGTCCATGATGATAACCACCCTGGGTCCCGGGTCCATGATGATAACCACCCTGGGTCCCGGGTCCATGATGATAACCAGCCTGGGTCCCGGGTCCATGATGATAACCACCCTGGGTCCCGGGTCCATGATGATAACCAGCCTGGGTCCCGGGTCCATGATGATAACCACCCTGGGTCCCGGGTCCATGATGATAACCACCCTGGGTCCCGGGTCCATGATGATAACCAGCC
Source organism: Cherax quadricarinatus (assembly GCF_038502225.1). Classification (NCBI taxonomy): domain Eukaryota; kingdom Metazoa; phylum Arthropoda; class Malacostraca; order Decapoda; family Parastacidae; genus Cherax; species Cherax quadricarinatus. The sequence continues at coordinate 5,165,575 of NC_091370.1, read as the reverse complement.
TGGGTCCCGGGTCCATGATGATAACCACCCTGGGTCCCGGGTCCATGATGATAACCAGCCTGGGTCCCGGGTCCATGATGATAACCACCCTGGGTCCCGGGTCCATGATGATAACCACCCTGGGTCCCGGGTCCATGATGATAACCACCCTGGGTCCCGGGTCCATGATGATAACCACCCTGGGTCCCGGGTCCATGATGATAACCACCCTGGGTCCCGGGTCCATGATGATAACCACCCTGGGTCCCGGGTCCATGATGATAACCACCCTGGGTCCCGGGTCCATGATGATAACCACCCTGGGTCCCGGGTCCATGATGATAACCACCCTGGGTCCCGGGTCCATGACGATAACCACCCTGGGTCCCGGGTCCATGATGATAACCACCCTGGGTCCCGGGTCCATGACGATAACCACCCTGGGTCCCGGGTCCATGATGATAACCACCCTGGGTCCCGGGTCCATGACGATAACCACCCTGGGTCCCGGGTCCATGATGATAACCACCCTGGGTCCCGGGTCCATGATGATAACCACCCTGGGTCCCGGGTCCATGATGATAACCACCCTGGGTCCCGGGTCCATGATGATAACCACCCTGGGTCCCGGGTCCATGATGATAACCACCCTGGGTCCCGGGTCCATGATGATAACCACCCTGGGTCCCGGGTCCATGATGATAACCACCCTGGGTCCCGGGTCCATGATGATAACCACCCTGGGTCCCGGGTCCATGATGATAACCACCCTGGGTAACCACCCTGGGTCCCCGGGTCAATGATGATAACCACCCTGGGTCCCGGGTCCATGATGATAACCACCCTGGGTCCCGGGTCCATGATGATAACCACCCAGGGTCCCTAGTCCATGATGATAACCACCCTGGGTCCCGGGTCCATGATAACAACCACCCTGGGTCCCGGGTCCATGATAACAACCACCCTGGGTCCCGGGTCCATGATGATAACCACCCTGGGTCCCGGGTCCATGATAACAACCACCCTGGGTCCCGGGTCCATGATAACAACCACCCTGGGTCCCGGGTCCATGATAACAACCACCCTGGGTCCCGGGTCCATGATAACAACCACCCTGGGTCCCGGGACCATGATAACAACCACCCTGAGTCCCGGGTCCATGATGACAACCACCCTGGGTCCCGGGTCCATGATAACAACCACCCTGGGTCCCGGGTCCATGATAACAACCACCCTGGGTCCCGGGACCATGATAACAACCACCCTGGGTCCCGGGTCCATGATGATAACCACCCTGGGTCCCGGGTCCATGATAACAACCACCCTGGGTCCCGGGTCCATGATGATAACCACCCTGGGTCCCGGGTCCATGATAACAACCACCCTGGGTCCCGGGTCCATGATAACCACCCTGGGTCCCGGGTCCATGATAACAACCACCCTGGGTCCCGGGTCCATGATAACAACCACCCTGGGTCCCGGGTCCATGATAACAACCACCCTGGGTCCCGGGTCCATGATAACAACCACCCTGGGTCCCGGGTCCATGATAACAACCACCCTGGGTCCCGGGTCAATGATAACAACCACCCTGGGTCCCGGGTCCATGATAACAACCACCCTGGGTCCCGGGTCCATGATAACAACCACCCTGGGTCCCGGGTCCATGATAACAACCACCCTGGGTCCCGGGTCCATGATAACAACCACCCTGGGTCCGGGGTCCATGATAACAACCACCCTGGGTCCCGGGTCAATGATAACAACCACCCTGGGTCCCGGGTCCATGATAACAACCACCCTGGGTCCCGGGTCCATGATAACAACCACCCTGGGTCCCGGGTCCATGATAACAACCACCCTGGGTCCCGGGTCCATGATAACAACCACCCTGGGTCCCGGGTCCATGATGATAACCACCCTGGGTCCCGGGTCCATGATGATAACCACCCTGGGTCCCGGGTCCATGATAACAACCACCCTGGGTCCCGGGTCCATGATGATAACCACCCTGGGTCCCGGGTCCATGATGATAACCACCCTGGGTCCCAGGTCCATGATGATAACCACCCTGGGTCCCGGGTCCATGATGATAACCACCCTGGGTCCCGGGTCCATGATGATAACCACCCTGGGTCCCGGGTCCAAGATGATAACCACCCTGGGTCCCGGGTCCATGATGATAACCACCCTGGGTCCCGGGTCCATGATGATAACCACCCTGGGTCCCGGGTCCATGATGATAACCACCCTGGGTCCCGGGTCCATGATGTTAACCACCCTGGGTCCCGGGTCCATGATAACAACCACCCTGGGTCCCGGGTCCATGATAACCACCCTGGGTCCCGGGTCCATGATGATAACCACCCTGGGTCCCGGGTGCATGATGATAACCACCCTGGGTCCCGGGTCCATGATAACAACCACCCTGGGTCCCGGGTCCATGATAACAACCACCCTGGGTCCCGGGTCCATGATGATAACCACCCTGGGTCCCAGGTCCATGATGATAACCACCCTGGGTCCCGGGTCCATGATGATAACCACCCTGGGTCCCGGGTCCATGATGATAACCACCCTGGGTCCCGGGTCCATGATGATAACCACCCTGGGTCCCGGGTCCATGATGATAACCACCCTGGGTCCCGGGTCCATGATAACAACCACCCTGGGTCCCGGGTCCATGATAACAACCACCGTGGGTCCCGGGTCCATGATAACCACCCTGGGTCCCGGGTCCATGATAACCACCCTGGGTCCCGGGTCCATAATAACAACCACCCTGGGTCCCGGGTCCATGATAACCACCCTGGGTCCCTGGTCCATGATAACAACCACCCTGGGTCCCGGGTCCATGATAACCACCCTGGGTCCCGGGTCCATGATAACAACCACCCTGGGTCCCGGGTCCATGATAACAACCACCCTGGGTCCCGGGTCCATGATAACCACCGTGGGTCCCGGGTCCATGATAACAACAACCCTGGGTCCCGGGTCCATGATAACAACCACCCTGGGTCCCGGGTCCATGATAACAACCACCCTGGGTCCCGGGTCCATGATAACAACCACCCTGGGTCCCGGGTCCATGATAACAACCACCCTGGGTCCCGGGTCCATGATAACAACCACCCTGGGTCCCGGGTCCATGATAACAACCACCATGGGTCCCGGGTCCATGATAACATCCACCCTGGGTCCCGGGGCCATGATAACAACCACCCTGGGTCCCGGGTCCATGATAACAACCACCCTGGGTCCCAGGTCCATGATAACCACCCTGGGTCCCGGGCCCATGATAACAACCACCCTGGGTCCCGGGCCCATGATAACCACCCTGGGTCCCAGGTCCATGATAACATCCACCCTGGGTCCCGGGGCCATGATAACAACCACCCTGGGTCCAGGGTCCATGATAACAACCACCCTGGGTCCCGGGTCCATGATAACAACCACCCTGGGTTCCGGGTCCATGATAACCACCCTGGGTCCCGGGTCCATGATAACCACCGTGGGTCCCGGGTCCATGATAACCACCGTGGGTCCCGGGTCCATGATAACAACCACCCTGGGTCCCGGGTCCATGATAACCACCGTGGGTCCCGGGTCCATGATAACCACCGTGGGTCCCGGGTCCATGATAACAACCACCCTGGGTCCCGGGGCCATGATAACCACCCTGGGTCCCGGGGCCATGATAACAACCACCCTGGGTCCCGGGTCCATGATAACAACCACCCTGGGTCCCGGGTCCATGATAACCACCCTGGGTCCCGGGGCCATGATAACAACCACCCTGGGTCCCGGGACCATGATAACAACCACCCTGGGTCCCGGGGCCATGATAACCACCCTGGGTCCCGGGGCCATGATAACCACCCTGGGTCCCGGGGCCATGATAACCACCCTGGGTCCCGGGTCCATGATAACCACCCTGGGTCCCGGGGCCATGATAACCACCCTGGGTCCCGGGTCCATGATAACAACCACCCTGGGTCCCGGGGCCATGATAACCACCCTGGGTCCCGGGTCCATGATAACCACCCTGGGTCCCGGGTCCATGATAACCACCCTGGGTCCCGGGTCCATGATAACAACCACCCTGGGTCCCGGGGCCATGATAACCACCCTGGGTCCCGGGGCCATGATAACCACCCTGGGTCCCGGGTCCATGATAACCACCCTGGGTCCCGGGTCCATGATAACAACCACCCTGGGTCCCGGGGCCATGATAACCACCCTGGGTCCCGGGGCCATGATAACCACCCTGGGTCCCGGGGCCATGATAACCACCCTGGGTCCCGGGTCCATGATAACCACCCTGGGTCCCGGGTCCATGATAACCACCCTGGGTCCCGGGTCCATGATAACAACCACCCTGGGTCCCGGGGCCATGATAACCACCCTGGGTCCCGGGGCCATGATAACCACCCTGGGTCCCGGGGCCATGATAACCACCCTGGGACCCGGGGCCATGATAACAACCCTGTGTCCCGGGTCCATGATAACTTCGTAGAGCAAATTTACAGTGATGAATATCATTTCCGTATTCTGTAAAGAAAGATTGTTAATTAAGGTAGAATTACCGACAATATATTAGGTAAAAGGAGTAACAACTTGGAAAAGTTCCTGGAGAGCGAAACGTTGCAACAATAATGTGTCACATTATTTGCATGTGTGTCCTTTTAACTAGCAGCCCGAGGCCTCCAAGAGAAAGTTCGCAAGGCGGAAGAAGACTGCTTTAGGATTCCTGGAGGCAGACTGAGGGCCCCAAGAGGTAGGCTGAGGGTTCCTGGGGGCAGGCTGCAGGTTCCTGGGGGCAAGTTGAGCGCCCCTGGAGGCAGGCTGAGGGCCTCTGGGAGCAGGCTAGGGGTTCCTAGAGGCAGGTTGAGCGCCCCTGGAGGCAGGCTGAGCGCCCCTGGAGGCAGGCTGAGCGCCCCTGGAGGCAGGCTGAGCGCCCCTGGAGGCAGGCTGAGCGCCCCCTAGAGGCAGGCTGAGCGCCCCTGGAGGCAGGCTGAGCGCCCCTGGAGGCAAGTTGAGCGCCCCTGGAGGCAAGTTGAGCGCCCCTGGAGGCAGGCTGAGCGCCCCTGAAGGCAGGCTGAGCGCCCCTGGAGGCAGGCTGAGCGCCCCTGGAGGCAGGCTGAGCGCCCCTGGAGGCAGGCTGAGCGCCCCTGGAGGCAGGCTGAGCGCCCCTGGAGGCAGGCTGAGCGCCCCTGGAGGCAGGCTGAGCGCCCCTGGAGGCAGGCTGAGCGCCCCCTAGAGGCAGGCTGAGCGCCCCTGGAGGCAGGCTGAGCGCCCCCTGGAGGCAGGCTGAGCGCCCCTGGAGGCAGGCTGAGCGCCCCCTAGAGGCAGGCTGAGCGCCCCCTGGAGGCAGGCTGAGTGCCCCTGGAGGCAGGCTGAGCGCCCCTGGAGGCAGGCTGATTCTTCTCTCAAAACTGAGAATTTGAAGTCCAATAAATCCCATGGTAAACGTACATAAATACTTTACTTCCAGCAACACAACGGCCAGATAAATTATACTTTATACATTTTGATTTTTTTTTGACCTGTAACTATACAAATGCTTAAATTTTTAAACTTTTAATAAGTTCTTACAAAGTAAAATAAATTATTGAAAGTTTGATATTTATTTCGACAATTTAGTGAAATGAAGTTTTCTGATATTTTTTTCTAACAACACTCTCAAAATTTCTAACATCAAAATCTCTAATAACACCATCAAAATTTCTAACACCATCAAAATTTCTAATAACGCCTTCAAAATTTCTAACACCATCAAAATTTCTAACACCATCAAAATTTCTAACACCATCAAAATTTCTAATAACGCCATCAAAATTTCTATCACCATCAAAATTTCTAACACCATCAAAATCCCTAATAACACCATCAAAATTTCTAACACCATCAAAATTTCTAACACCATCAAAATTTCTAACAACACCATCAAAATTTCTAACACCATCAAAATTTCTAATAACACCATCAAAATTTCTAACACCATCAAAATTTCTAACACCATCAAAATTTCTAACAACACCATCAAAATTTCTAACACCATCAAAATTTCTAATAACACCATCAAAATTTCTAATAACACCATCAAAATCAATTTCTCTGGCAATGCTGGATTTAATACTCAAGTCTTCTACATCAACAAGTCAGATTAGAGACACAGTAGACCGTACAAAGATTTTGATATATTTGAGTTTGCTACAAGATCTTAATGCTGACGCTGCTGTAGCTGGAATTATCACCAATATTCTCAAACTAACGCAAACATCTGCAAATATTTCACAAAGTTTGTAGTTTTTTTTTTTATTTTTTTATTTTATCACACTGGCTGATTCCCACCAAGGCAGGGTGGCCCAAAAAAGAAAAACTTTAACCATCATTCACTCCATCACCGTCTTGCCAGAAGGGTGCTTTACACTACAGTTTTTAAACTGCAACATTAACACCCCTCCTTCAGAGTGCAGGCACTGTACTTCCCATCTCCAGGACTCAAGTCCGGCCTGCCGGTTTCCCTGAATCCCTTCATAAATGTTACTTTGCTCACACTCAAACAGCACGTCAAGTATTAAAAACCATTTGTCTCCATTCACTCCTATCAAACACGCTCACGCATGCCTTCTGGAAGTCCAAGCCCCTCGCACACAAAACCTCCTTTACCCCCTCCCTCCAACCTTTCCTAGGCCGACCCCTACCCCGCCTTCCTTCCACTACAGACTGATACACTCTTGAAGTCATTCTGTTTCGCTCCATTCTCTCTACATGTCCGAACCACCTCAACAACCCTTCCTCAGCCCTCTGGACAACAGTTTTGGTAATCCCCCACCTCCTCCTAACTTCCAAACTACGAATTCTCTACATTATATTCACACCACACATTGCCCTCAGACATGACATCTCCACTGCCTCCAGCCTTCTCCTCGCTGCAACATTCATCACCCATGCTTCACACCCATATAAGAGCGTTGGTAAAACTATACTCTCATACATTCCCCTCTTTGCCTCCAAGGACAAAGTTCTTTGTCTCCACAGACTCCTAAGTGCACCACTCACCCTTTTCCCCTCATCAATTCTATGATTCACCTCATCTTTCATACACCCATCTGCTGACACGCCCACTCCCAAATATCTGAATACATTCATCTCCTCCATACTCTCTCCCTCCAATCTGATATCCAATCTTTCATCACCTAATCTTTTTGTTATCCTCATAACCTTACTCTTTCCTGTATTCACTTTCAATTTTCTTCTTTTGCACACCCTACCAAATTCATCCACCAATCTCTGCAACTTCTCTTCAGAATCTCCCAAGAGCACAGTGTCGTCAGCAAAGAGCAACTGTGACAACTCCCACTTTATGTGTGATTCTTTATCTTTTAACTCCACGCCTCTTGCCAAGACCCTCGCATTTACTTCTCTTACAACCCCATCTATAAATATATTAAACAACCACGGTGACATCACACATCCTTGTCTAAGGCCTACTTTTACTGGGAAATAATTTCCCTCTTTCCTACATACTCTAACTTGAGCCTCACTATCCTCGTAAAAACTCTTCACTGCTTTCAGTAACCTACCTCCTACACCATACACCTGCAACATCTGCCACATTGCCCCCCTATCCACCCTGTCATACGCCTTTTCCAAATCCATAAATGCCACAAAGACCTCTTTAGCCTTATCTAAATACTGTTCACTTATATGTTTCACTGTAAACACCTGGTCCACACACCCTCTACCTTTCCTAAAGCCTCCTTGTTCATCTGCTATCCTATTCTCTGTCTTACTCTTAATTCTTTCAATAATAACTCTACCATACGCTTTACCAGGTATACTTAACAGACTTATCCCCCTATAATTTTTGCACTCTCTTTTATCCCCTTTGCCTTTATACAAAGGAACTATGCATGCTCTCTGCCAATCCCTAGGTACCTTACCCTCTTCCATACATTTATTAAATAATTGCACCAACCACTCCAAAACTATATCCCCACCTGCTTTTAACATTTCTATCTTTATCCCATCAATCCCGGCTGCCTTACCCCCTTTCATTCTACCTACTGCCTCACGAACTTCCCCCACACTCACAACTGGCTCTTCCTCACTCCTACAAGATGTTGTTCCTCCTTGCCCTATACACGAAATCACAGCTTCCCTATCTTCATCAACATTTAACAATTCCTCAAAATATTCCCTCCATCTTCCCAATACCTCTAACTCTCCATTTAATAACTCTCCTCTCCTATTTTTAACTGACAAATCCATTTGTTCTCTAGGCTTTCTTAACTTGTTAATCTCACTCCAAAACTTTTTCTTATTTTCAACAAAATTTGTTGATAACATCTCACCCACTCTCTCATTTGCTCTCTTTTTACATTGCTTCACCACTCTCTTAACCTCTCTCTTTTTCTCCATATACTCTTCCCTCCTTGCATCACTTCTACTTTGTAAAAACTTCTCATATGCTAACTTTTTCTCCCTTACTACTCTCTTCACATCATCATTCCACCAATCGCTCCTCTTCCCTCCAGCACCCACTTTCCTGTAACCACAAACTTCTGCTGAACACTCTAACACTACATTTTTAAACCTACCCCATACCTCTTCGACCCCATTGCCTATGCTCTCATTAGCCCATCTATCCTCCTATAGCTGTTTATATCTTACCCTAACTGCCTCCTCTTTTAGTTTATAAACCTTCACCTCTCTCTTCCCTGATGCTTCTATTCTCCTTGTATCCCATCTACCTTTTACTCTCAGTGTAGCTACAACTAGAAAGTGATCTGATATATCTGTGGCCCCTCTATAAACATGTACATCCTGAAGTCTACTCAACAGTCTTTTATCTACCAATACATAATCCAACAAACTACTGTCATTTCGCCCTACATCATATCTTGTATACTTATTTATCCTCTTTTTCTTAAAATATGTATTACCTATAACTAAACCCCTTTCTATACAAGGTTCAATCAAAGGGCTCCCATTATCATTTACACCTGGCACCCCAAACTTACCTACCACACCCTCTCTAAAAGTTTCTCCTACTTTAGCATTCAGGTCCCCTACCACAATTACTCTCTCACTTGGTTCAAAGGCTCCTATACATTCACTTAACATCTCCCAAAATCTCTCTCCTCTGCATTCCTCTCTTCTCCAGGTGCATACACGCTTATTATGACCCACTTCTCGCATCCAACCTTTACTTTAATCCACATAATTCTTGAATTTACACATTCATATTCTCTTTTCTCCTTCCATAACTGATCATTCAACATTACTGCTACCCCTTCCTTTGCTCTAACTCTCTCAGATACTCCAGATTTAATCCCATTTATTTCCCCCCACCGAAACTCCCCTACCCCCTTCAGCTTTGTTTCGCTTAGGGCCAGGACATCCAACTTCTTTTCATTCATAACATCAGCAATCATCTGTTTCTTGTCATCCGCACTACATCCACGCACATTTAAGCATCCCAGTTTTATAAAGTTTTTCTTCTTCTCTTTTTTAGTAAATGTCTACAGGAGAAGGGGTTACTAGCCCATTGGTCCCGGCATTTTAGTCGCCTCATACGACACGCATGGCTTACGGAGGAAAGATTCTTTTCCACTTCCCCATGGACAATAGAAGAAATAAAGAGGAACAAGAGCTATTTAGAAAAAGGAGAAAAACCTAGATGTATGTATATATATATATATATGCATGTGTGTGTCTGTGAAGCGTGACCAAAGTGTAAGTAGGAGTAGCAAGATATGCCTGTTATCTAGCGTGTTTATGAGACAGAAAAAGAAACCAGCAATCCTACCATCATGCAAAACAGTTACAGGTTTCTGTTTCACAGTCATCTGGCAGGACGGTAGTACTTCCCTGGGTGGTTGCTGTCTACCAACCTACTACCTAGTCTCTTAATAAATTTAGCATTTCTAAAGGTTTCACTTCTGGTTTCCCAAAATTTCTAAAGGTTTCAGTTCTGGTTTCCCAAAATTTCTAAAGGTTTCAGTTCTGGTTTCCCAAAATTTCTAAAGGTTTCAGTTCTGGTTTCCCAAAATTTCTAAAAGTTTCAGTTCTGGTTTCCCAAAATTTCTAAAGGTTTCAGTTCTGGTTTCCCAAAATTTCTAAAGGTTTCAGTTCTGGTTTCCCAAAATTTCTAAAGGTTTCAGTTCTGGTTTCCCAAAATTTCTAAAAGTTTCAGTTCTGGTTTCCCAAAATTTCTAAAGGTTTCAGTTCTGGTTTCCCAAAATTTCTAAAGGTTTCACTTCTGGTTTCCCAAAATTTCTAAAGGTTTCAGTTCTGGTTTCCCCAAATTTCTAAAAGTTTCAGTTCTGGTTTCCCAAAATTTCTAAAAGTTTCAGTTCTGGTTTCCCAAAATTTCTAAAGGTTTCAGTTCTGGTTTCCCAAAATTTCTAAAGGTTTCACTTCTGGTTTCCCAAAATTTCTAAAAGTTTCAGTTCTGGTTTCCCAAAATTTCTAAAGGTTTCACTTCTGGTTTCCCAAAATTTCTAAAGGTTTCACTTCTGGTTTCCCAAAATTTCTAAAGGTTTCACTTCTGGTTTTCCAAAATTTCTAAAAGTTTCAGTTCTGGTTTCCCAAAATTTCTAAAGGTTTCACTTCTGGTTTCCCAAAATTTCTAAAAGTTTCAGTTCTGGTTTCCCAAAATTTCTAAAAGTTTCAGTTCTGGTTTCCCCAAATTTCTAAAAGTTTCAGTTCTGGTTTCCCAAAATTTGCTTCAGAGATTCACACACATCCTGCCTAACACAGAGAATGACTAGTATTTATGTTGTAGACCAGTGTTATCATTCATCTAAGTCCTCATTCTCCAGTAGATAGCGCCTTAAGGGGCACTTAAGTACCCCTGTCTTCTAATATGTTAATTCTTCCACTATAATCTACCTTCTCCATAATTACTATCCTTAATTCGTCCTCAAACCTCTGCAACACAATGTCATCAAAGATTTGTTAAGTTTTACCATGAATTAAGGAAAGATCCTGAACTTCACCTTACGAAACAAAGTAAATGTGGTAGTAATTATAGACAAGGTAGATTATAGTGGAAAAATGAACATGTTATTAATGAACATGTTATTAGAAGATGGGAGAACTTACGTGTCTTTTAAGATTCCAAGTCCATAATAACTTTACGAACAAAAATGACTTCTAAACTTATACACTGGTGGACGAAACACCATCGTGGGTTTGTCTTAAGAACATATCGCATCTGCAGCCCAGAGTTTCTGAACAAGGAACACAACGCTGAACACTGAACTACACTCTCCTTCCTTCTTTTGGTTTTTGACAAATCCATTTTACAAGGTAAGAGCTGTTATCTTAGCTCATTTCAAAGCCCAGTACTCCGGTATACTACCACCCCCAGGATGACACCCACACCAGTCAGCTAACACCCAGGTACCTGCTTACTGCTAGGTGAACAGGGGCAACAGTTGTTAGGAAACACGTCCATTATTTCCACCCGTATCGAGGATCGAACCACGGACACTCAGCGTGTGAGCTGAGTGCACTACTAACCGAGCTACGGGACCAATATTCAACAAAGACTACAAGAAACGAGCAGCTCTCATCAACTCTCCACTCACCGACAACCACATAGCCCTGGGATACGTCTGAATCATCACATTTAAGCGTGCAGACGTGGCAACTTAGCACACATGTACAGCAGTGGAACACAACATGGCACTTGGTGAAATGGAATAGCGACCGCTTAGCGATTAAGAAGCCAGAAATGTGCAGCATTACAGTAGTTCCAATTTCAAATACTGTTACTTAGAACAAAGGCAGCTGTATCATCCTTGAAATATTAGCACGAATCTTATACTACAAATGATAAACTCCGTCGTCACCTGATGAGCACAAATAATTTCTATTACTAATATTACTTCTGTTATTATTATTATTATTACTACTTCTGCCAGTAGTGCCTCGATCACTACTACGACTTACTGATTTCTTCCCGCTTTCTGCAACTCATTACCTCTGTAAGTGTCCTCTGTGTTCTTGTACGGTTTGTATTGACTTGAGGCTAACTAGCAAAATGTAGCCACAGTGTTGCATTAATTTCTCCTGTGTTCATTTACTTAACAAGAAACTAAGTTATTGTACCAGATGAATGTTTACTTGATCAATCCCTCCAGTGCTTTATAACCCACACGGGTTTAGTGATTCGTGTTGATAGAATAATATTAATAATGAGAGAAGAAATCACTGGGGAAGTTTGCTTAAGAGAGACGACCTGACATTGCTTGTCTCCTACTGCCTTGACCTGACTTCTGGCTTTCTCTTCTTTTCTTACTTACTCACGACTTGATATTGGTCCAGTATTAAAGTCCAGTTTATGAGATTGTTGTGAATTGTTCCAGCCACGGTATTGTGACTTTTATTCCCTCTTACGTCCATTTCTTTGTCTGATATTTGCAATAGCTTCTCCTCCACACTGTACTTTGTTACATGTCTTCACCGAATCTCACGATCTGACATCTGTTTGTTGGGATAAAATTATACCATCTACATATCTGACTTTTCTTGTAAACTGAATATTTCTGAAGGGTGGTTTGATAGGTTTAAAGACTATCTACTACACGAGGTTCATTAAGGCCGTATGTCACCTGCGGCCTTAGTGAATATTTATATTTATATAATAATAATATTAATATATTTATTTCTACAAGTACATGTGCAAGGTATACAGGCCTAGCTGACATCAGTGACAAACTACTATATAGAAAGCCGCTTGTTATGCTGAGCATTTCGGGGAAATTAGGTCAGTTTTGTCCCAGGATGCGACCCACACTAACACCCAAAACCCATTTTACTGATGGGTGAACATAGACAACAGGTGTAAGGAAACACTCCAGTATTTCTATCCTTGCCGGGAATCGAACCCTGGCCGTGTGAAGCGAGAGCTTTAGCCACCAGGCCACATGGATTAGAGTAAACTAAGTACATAATTACGGATATATACACCCTTTCATGTGTATATGCATTGCTCCTGTCAATGCAAACACATCAAGAAAGATATACTCCTCAGAATATATACAGAGTCCCTCTAGTCTTTGCATATCTTTTTTCGATCGAATTATCTTTATGTCGTTTGAAAAGTCATATGTAGACGGGTAAGACATGTATTATAGTTGTTCAAATTACTGTTGAACAGTAAAGATTGTAATGTAGATAAATGGTTCAGAGAACCCACAAGTTGATAAATTAGACACATGTGCAACAATTGGGTATCTTTACTGAGGAAACGTTTCGCCACACAGTGGCTTCATCTGTCCATACAAAGGAGAATAGTGAAGGACAAGAAGAGTTTGAGGTAATCAGTCCCTCAGCCTGATTACCCCAAACTCTTCCTGTTCTTGACTATTCTCCTTTATATGGACTGATGAAGTCACTGTGTGGCGAAACGTTTCCTCATCAATGATACCCAAGTGTTGCACATGTGTCTAATTTATCATCAGTGAAGATTATTCAACAATATATATATCCATCTGTTGCACGTGTCTTACTCATCAGCTTGTGAATATAATAATGGTACAAAATATCGACAATTTGATAAGTCACACATGTGCAACAGTTAGGTATAATTATTCCGAAACATTTCACCTGCAAAGTAGGATTTTTCAGGCGAGTTGTTAGGTAAAAAGACACAGGTGCAACTAATGTCACATTTTACGGTGGCAAAGTTTCACTCTCCAGGAGTTTTGTCAAATAGTTACATTTTTTCAGTGGAATACTGATTCTGCTGCCTCTTCTGGACTCGACTGAAGAAGCCTCGTGTGTAGGTAAAATTTCTCGAAATAAAGATACCTAACTGTTGCACATATGTCGTATATACGTATTATTACATACCATTTTCAGCAGTTATACCTAGCGTCAATCCCAACTCATACATTGTTTACACTCACGCGAGACAGGAACAGTCCCAGTACCCATCCCGGGGGAACCCCACTTGTCAACTTTCTCCATTCTGACGCTTCGTCTCTTGACGTCATTCTCTACTTTTCGTTTTTCAGGGTTTCTTGCATTTAACAGTATTTTTTCTTTCACCACTGCTTGTTCCTCTGATAAATTCCTTCAGAGGATGTATTGTGACGCTGGTGATGCGATTATGATGTAAAACGATGTGAATCTTACCTTTCTGGTGACTGGATGTAGGATGGGGGGGGTGTATTTATAAATAATGTATGTAGAGTGTTTTTGTCAGTAATGTAAGTGTAAGTTAAGACACTTGTGCAACATCTGGATATCTTTATTGTAGACGTTTCGCCATCCAGGGGATTTATCAATACAGATTCTAGGACATAATTAGAAGACAGTTGAAGATGTTGCGTATGTGTTTTAACTTTCATCTTGTCGGTATTGTATACCTTTCTTGCACAATATAAGTTTAATAGTGAATAGTGTAGTACTGGACGTACCTTGTTATGCCTGTGTATGAATGTATTGTATGTTACTGTTATATGTATGTATGAAATATTCAGTAATGACTATTATATGTAAAGTAAAAGGAAACAAGTGCAACTAATAATAAAGTTGGTAGAATTACCGACAATATGTAAAGTAAAAGGACACAAGTGCAACTAATGTGACATTTTATTGTTTCAACGTTTCGCTCTCCAGGAGCTTTATCAAGCCATTACAAACAATACTTGGACACAGAGGGTATATAAAGGCTCTGAGTGAGGTGCAGTACTAGTGAGGTACCATTTAGATGTTCACTAGTGGTAGTAGTAGTAGTAGTAGTGGTAGTGACAAAAGTAATACAATATGGTAGGGCAATTAATTCGTACATGAGTAAAAGGATATAAAAGCTATTACTTGGGTAACATAAAATTAGGTTGGACAAATATAGACTGGAAAGAGGCAGCTTGTTTCAGTGTTCACTCTCTGTAATGTGTTTGTGTAGTATAACAGGAGAGATTATGTGATGGCAGAGTTTACTGCTTTTAGGAGGATTCTTGCTAAGACTTCGGAGATGGTGAAGCTGCCGTTGTTTTGTTTAATTGTATTCGAAACAGCGATCAGTGCTGATTCGAGGCACTTGCGTCTGCGGAAATTAGTTTCTTTGATCACTAATTGGGCGTCTCTGAATTTCATGAGATGATTGGTGGAATTTCGGTGTTGTACACAGGCGTTGTTCAAGTTATCGTTCCTACATGCGTAAATGTGTTCATTGAGGCGGGTGTCGAGGTTTCTTGCTGTTTCACCTACGTAAATCTTGTCACAGCCTCCACAGGGTATAGTGTAAACTCCTGCATTGACTGGTTCGTGGTGCTTGGATTTTGTCCTGGTTAGATCCTTTATTGAAGTGCTAGAAGCGATGGCGACTCTGGTGTTAGCTTGTGAAAGCACTTTTGAGACGTTCAGTGCAACCTGGCTGTTGGGAAGAATTATAACTTTGTTGGGAGTGGTGTTGATGCGTGGAGAATTAATGATTATAGACGATGAAGTGAGCGTCTGAGTGCGCAGATCATTTCTGGTTGCAATCATGGAACCTTCGAGTGTAGACGAATGTCACTGCTCTCTCTCTCTCTCTCTCTCTTTCTATCACTTATTCCTACAATAATCGGGAGAATTAGAAGCGGCTATTACTTTCTTTTATACTGGTTAAATCCATCAGTAACTATGTATACCATCTTGATCATCAGTAACTATGTATACCATCTTGATTATCAGTAACTATATATACCATCTTGATCATCAGTAACTATGTATAGTATACCATCTTGATCATCAGTAACTATGTATACCATCTTGATTATCAGTAACTATGTATACCATCTTGATCATCAGTAACTATGTATACCATCTTGATTATCAGTAACTATGTATACCATCTTGATTATCAGTAACTATCTATACCATCTTGATTATCAGTAACTATGTATAGTATCTTGATCATCAGTAACTATGTATACCATCTTGATTATCA
This sequence comes from Cherax quadricarinatus, assembly GCF_038502225.1. Classification (NCBI taxonomy): domain Eukaryota; kingdom Metazoa; phylum Arthropoda; class Malacostraca; order Decapoda; family Parastacidae; genus Cherax; species Cherax quadricarinatus. The sequence goes on along the minus strand of NC_091370.1, from coordinate 5,149,641 downwards.
GTAACTATGTATACTATCTTGATCATCAGTAACTATGTATACCATCTTGATCATCAGTAACTATGTATACCATCTTGATTATCAGTAACTATGTATACCATCTTGATTATCAGTAACTATCTATACCATCTTGATTATCAGTAACTATGTATACCATCTTGATTATCAGTAACTATGTATACCATCTCGATCATCAGTAACTATGTATACCATCTTGATCATCAGTAACTATGTATACCATCTCGATCATCAGTAACTATGTATACCATCTTGATCATCAGTAACTATGTATACCATCTCGATTATCAGTAACTATGTATACCATCTCGATTATCAGTAACTATGTATACCATCTCGATTATCAGTAACTATCTATACCATCTTGATCATCGGTAACTTGTGTGCAACAATTAGATGTCTTTATCCTGGAAGTGTTTTATCGACTCCAGGCTCCTCATCTTTTACCGTTTTTCAGTATTGGACTGAAGCCGCTGGCTGCCAAAACATTTCCAGATTCAAGATACTCAAATGTTGCACAAGTCTCGTTGATCAACTTGTCGGGTTTCTAAACTATTGTCTGTGTCAGACACAGCAGCATCTTGGGATCTTGATGGTGGGGATTTTTGAAAGTCTGCCTAACCTGTAAGACCGATCTACTTCCATTAGTGATGTTTCTTCACTGGTGACTCCGCCTACCACTGCTCCACCTCGTCTGTCTACAGTATATAAACTCCATATCCGCTAATATGCTGCACTTTTACCGAGATTGATCAACTGAGTGAATATCAAAATAGTATACAATACCGACAGGTTGGTAGGTAAGACACATAGGCAACAGTTAGGCAACTTTATTCCGAAACGTTTCGCCTACACAGCAGGCTCCTTCAGTCGAGTACAGAAAGTAGGCAGGAGCAGTAGAGATGTGAAGACGATAGACGATGTAATCAATCCAATATCCTTGAAGTCGCTGATTTGAGGTAGTCAGACCCTCAGAGGTCTTCCCAAGTTATACTCACAGAGTTGTTTTCCAGGTTATACTTAGATATACTCAAGATAAATTAGGCAGTTCAAGGCTACAATAAATTGGGTAAATTTAACAATCCCAGACGATGTAGTTACCTGGAGTCTGCCTGAAGGGTATTACGGGGATCAACGACCCCGCGGCCCGGTCCACGACCAGGCCTCCCGGTGGATCAGGGCCTGATCACTCAGGCTTTTACTGCTGGCCGCACATAGTCCAACCTACGAACTCCAGCCCGGCTGATCCGGCACCGATTTTAAGTATCTCCACTTGCTATTTACAATGTGCTGCTACAGTGTACTACCCTACATCAGGGTTCCCCCAAGTGGTCAGTATCGTCGGGACTATGGAGAGGGATCGATAAATGTCTGGGGCCCAAAAGGGGGTTAATAAATAAATCCTACCCATTAATGACATAAACCAGGTTCAGTAAAAAACAAAAAAGTTTGTTAAATTCTACATTTTTCATAATTTAATTACCAGTTTTTTATGAAATTATTATATTATTATTATTATTCGTAGTACTGTTAAAGCACTATTTATTAAATTATTTTCATGTTTGCAGTGAAAGTTCTCTGTACATTATCCAGGTCTGCAATTTCGTCTGCCTTGAAAGGCGCCGTTAGTGTACAGCAATATTCCAGCCTAGAGAAAACAAGTGATTTAAAGAGAATCATCATGGGCTTGGCGTCCCTAGTTTTGAAGTTTCTCATTATCCATCCTATCATTTTTCTAGCAGATGAGGTAGATACATTGTTGTGGTCTTCGAAGGTGAGATCCTCTGATATTATCACTAGCATCCCTAGTTTTCAAGGTTCTCGCCATATTAGTGTCACAAGGCAGCATCCTAGGCCATCTGTTATTTGCCATCTACTTTAAAGACCTACCCAATGACTCCCAGGAACTCTTTTCCGATGGCACGACTTTTGTCATATCAAATCAGATGTGGGTGTCATCAACAAATTTGAGCTAAAACTTGAGGTTCATCAGAAATGCTTGAAACCGCGCTAAGTCGTAGAAATACACAATAAAATAACCTTCCAGCACACTTTTCTATAAATTTAAATATTTCACATATTTTTAAAAAAAAAATCACGTCAATAAAAATATATATTATTCATCCATTTTCCTAGAGATGTAGTATAATATTTAGGGTTGATGAACAAACTTCATGAAGTGGACGATGATAGTTACGTAGTGTCAACAGCAGTGTGTTGCTATTACACACTATGTAACAGTTACACAGTGGGAGCAAAACCTCGCTAGCATGGTTGTAAATGGTATACCTGGAGAGGGTTACAGGGGGTCAACGCCCCCGCAGCCCGGTTTGTGACCAGGCCTTATGGTGGATCAGGGCCTGACCAACCTGGCTCTTACTGTTGGCCGCACGGAGATACCGACAAACTACGCAAGAGAGACACTTATTTTACAGTTCAGGACATTTGTTAAACGTTTCGCCACTCGTAGCTTCTTCAGACTGGAGAAACCACTCGTGGCGAAACGTTTCCTTTCATGAATGTCCTGAACTGTACACAGGTGTGCTTGTCCACACTAGCAAGTATGATAGGGAAGATGAAACAGATGCAATGTGACATTTTATTGTGGCAACGTTTCGCTCTCCAGAAGCATTATCAAACCATTATAAACAATACAACACAGACTTTATATTGGTGGTTTAGAAAGACACGAAAGCAAGTACTAAGACATATTAGAAAACGTTTCGGTCCTGGGACCTTAATTAAGGTACCAAAACGTTATCTAATAAATATATCGTAATATTTACTCACGTGTCTTTGTAAACCAACTTGTCGGTATTTATTACCAAAGTTTACACTATATATTATTGGTAATGATTTGACAAAACTCCTGAAGAGCGAAACGTTGCCACAATAAAATATCATGTGGGAGTTCGATACGTGGATTAGGGTAGAAATACTCACGTAGGCTGTTATAACGTATATTGGCGATATGTGGAGAGAGACCTGCCAGCCGTTACCTATCTCCTTGCTACTACTCGATATACTGGCTAGCCGGGCTGCCCAGTACCCAGTGGGTCTTTGAATACTGCTGAGGTCAGCACAATATGAAAGACCGTGACTCAAGAGACGGTTGATCGTTGAGTCAGACGGTACTGGTAACTGGTTACTACTACTGAGACTGGTAACTGGTTACTACTACTGAGAGCTCGGCGACGCTAACGTATGTCGTCCCGACATACAACTAATACAAACTAGAGATGGTAGGTATACGGCTTGGGCTGATTCTATACAATGTCAAAGTACACAACATTAAACATTAAAAATACATAAGTAGAACAATGGAATGAAAGCTTACGTAACTGAAACTGTAATGCAATACAAGGTATACGATAGTACAACTTAAAACTCAACAATTGAACAACGAACTCTACGTTGAGAATACAAGTGATAAAAAAAAAAAAAATTTTGATCGATCGATCTGTATTCGTGTGATCTACGGATTCTGAGGAAGGAATATATACAAAGAAAGAGTGTTTAACAGAAAGGCAGATTCGGTGCACGCAAATCTAGACTGTTAACTCTCAGAATGCGGAGAGAACATGAACACAAAAAAAAAAATTCTTGAATACTGATAAGTTGATACTTTAATTATTCATCTATACAGGTTATTTACATTTAACCCCAACTCTGCTAAGGCAAGATTGGCATATGCAGAATGGGTGTCATCTCTGGGAGGATCAAACTCTGTAGCATTGGCTAACTCATGCTGTATTTGAGGCAAATCTGAATTGGAAGTTACAAATGATACTTGAGGATTTCTCAATACCTGTCGTGTACGTAGGGAATAACGACATTCAGGTTGATCGTCTGACTGAGTATCAGAGGAAGAGAGTACAGGATCAGGAGGATTGTCAGAGTCTGTCACATTAGTCTGGGTTGGAACATCATTATCATCACATACTAACTTCATATGATCCAAATGCGATTCTTTATACTGACCAGTACTAATCTCTCTAACCTTATACTTATTACCAGTGATATGTTCAACTACTCGATAAGGACCAACAAACTTTTGATCAAGTTTTGGCATTGCAGACGTTTTGTTAAAATTAGTCAGCATAACTCTCGAACCTACTTTGATTTTGGATGGCTTTGATCGAGTGTTTGCGACTCTTGTAAATTCTGCTGTTGATTTATGAAGTGTTTCACGGATTCTTCTAAAAACACTTTGAGCTAAGCTGGTACGAGTTGCTACGAAATCATCAGGGTTGTAATTTGGTTTCGGATTAGAATATAACAACTCATAAGGCAAACGTTTATCTACACCATACAATGCATAATGTGGAGTGTCACCTATAGAAACATTGTAAGCAGAATTTATAGCACACTGCACATCAGGTATAACTTCATCCCAAGTTTCACTATTGGGATTGATAGTGGCTCTCAAGACATCAAGTACTTTCTTATTGGTTCGTTCCGCTAACCCATTGCTGGCAGGATGATGAGGAACAATGGTGGATTTAGTGATCTTGTACAAGGTACACAAATTTTCAAGAATTTCATTACAGAATTCACCTCCATTATCTGTTACTAGGGACTTAGGGGTGGTATGCCTGCAGATAATGCGTTCTTTAAACGCTTTAGCTACTGTCTCGGCAGTCTTGTCTGCAATAGGAACTAACTCGCAATATCTGGTGAAATGGTCTACCATAACACACAGATGTTTGTTACCTTGGAGGGAACATTGGAAATTAGTTAACAAATCTAGCGCAACTCTTTCCCAAGGTTCGCTAGTAGTTGGATACACTTGGATTGGATTAGGACCATTAGCATTGCCTTTATGTTGCATGCAGACACTACATTTCCTAACATACTCAGAAATATCAGTTGCCATACGAGGCCAAAAGTATTTCAATCTGGCTTGTTTTACTGAACGATCCATACCAGGGTGTGCAACACCTGGTACATCGTGAACTAGCTGTAAAGCTACATTCACTAGTGACTGTGGAATTACTAACTGGTATACTCTTCTGCTAGGAGTACCCAACTCGGCTGTTCGATACAGTAATTCTTGGTTCATGAGAAAGTCACTGATGGGAGCTGGTGGCTTCACAGTCAGAATAAGATCTTCCTGGAGCAGGAATCGTATCACACCAGACCACATGGGATCTGTTCGTTGAGCATTCTTTACATCTTCAGCACTAAATGGAGGGTCTGCAGTTACTATACTAACATGTCGCGATAAGGCATCCGCGACTACATTTGACTTGCCAGGTAAATGCTCAAAGGTGGGATTGAACTCTTGGATAGTCAAGGTCCATCTAGCTAACCTTCCAGTAGGTTGTTTGTTCTGGAATAAGGGTATCAGTGGAGCATGATCTGTCAAGACATGAACAGAGTACTGATAAATAATGTCTCGGAAGTGCTTTAAAGACCATACTATTGCTAAAGCTTCTTGCTCGGTTACTGTATAATTACGTTCAGCCTTTGTAAGGACTCGGCTAGCAAATGCAACTGCGTTGTACTTGCCATCGGTCTTCTGAGCTAGTACGGCACCTATGCCAATTGAACTAGCATCAGTTGTCAGATAGAAAGGCTTAGAAAAATCTGGAAATTTCAAAATTGGAGCAGAAGTTAGCTTTTCTTTTAGAGTTTGGAATGCTCTTTCTTGACGGAAGGTCCAAACAAAAGGAGCATCTTTCTTAAGCAACTCAGTTAGAGGAGCAGCTATGGAAGAAAAATTGGCAATGAAAGCTCTATAAAAACCTGCTAAGCCCACAAAGGATCTTACGGCATCAGCAGTTTTGGGAGTTGGAAAATTTAGTACTGCAGTTACTTTACTTTGGTCAGTCGTAACCCCTCTAGGAGTGACTACGTGACCAAGAAACTTAATTTCTGATCTGAAAAATTGACATTTTGACAGTTTGATCTTTAAATTGGCTTCTTCAAGCTTACCAAGTACTACATCAAGTCTTTTCAAGTGTGTATCCACGTCTTTAGACATGACGATTACGTCATCTAAGTACACCATAAGTGCATTACCTATGAGACCTCTAAAGATATTAGTCATGAGCCTTGAGAACGTGATAGGGGAAGATCGTAATCCAAATGCCATTCGGAGGTAGTGATAATGACCTGTAGGAGTGGAGAATGCAGTTAGTTCTTGGCTGTCCTCGTGAAGAGGGACTTGCCAAAACCCTTGTAACAAATCTAGGGTTGAAAAGACTTTGTTATCTCCAATATTACGTAAAAGATCACCCAGTACAGGGAGTGGAAAGCGATCTGGAATGGTTTTTGCGTTTAACTTCCTAAAGTCAATTACTGGACGCCAAGTACCATCCTTCTTAGGTACTAGTATCAAGGGTGCATTCCAAGGGGAATTGCTAGGTGCAATAACTCCATCATCAAGCATTTGATTGATCAATTCTTCTGCGACAGCAACTTGTGAATGAGGCATTCTGTACGCAGGTATGTAGATAGGTCTAGTACCAGGTTCAAGTGGAATACGATGGGACAATAAGTTCGTTATACCCATCTTCTCACCTGGTAAAGCAATGGCTTTACGACGTTTGTTCAACAGAGTCAACAAACGCTTGACTTCATCTGGGAAGTCAGTGGGAGCTAAGTCTTTCTCCTCAACTGGTGGAACAGATTGATCCAGTGAGGTGGATGAGGTCTCCCCGGCAGAAATAGCACCGACCCACTGGTCAGGTGACAACTCATCCTCTACCTGAACAGGGTAAGGATAGTGAACAAGGTCAACAAGATTGGTATTTGCTCTAAGGCGAACACTGTGACCAGAAGTGTTGGCCAGGTAGAAATGGATCTTACTATCTCTTACAACATGTAAGGATGGTTCAACAAATAGACCTTTTACTTTGCAGGAATCACTGTCAACTAGGACGTTATCACCATCTGGAACACTAGGAACAACTACAGACACTCTAGTGAGAGCACTAGCCGCAACAGAAACGTCTTTCTGCAGACGGCATGTGACGTCAACAAGAGATGGCATTACTAGTTGCAAGTAATTGTTTTCCGACAAGGCGTCCCCTGTGGAGAAACTACTACTCGAACTAGCAGGCATTGCAGGGATAGGTTGAGCACTCAAGGCAATCTGAGCGTCCTCGGACACTTGAGGCATCGGACTATCCTGCAATTCTGAAGGTATAGGTGGAACACTGATGGGAGTGACAGTATTACCAGTGCCTGACCGCTTGGGTACGCTACTGGAGAAAGCATTAGCTTGTAAGGACTTAATCCGTACATCATACTCTGCAGCAGTATGACAGATTTCTGATCCAAGCTGGTAACCCCAGAATGGAACGATCAAGTCGTCAATTTGTGCATGCCATCGATAAGGGTCGAGCACAATGCGTAAGTCTCGCATGGAAGCAAATCCCAGTAGAAGGTCACCAGGGAAAGTAATCTGGTCGACAACAAGGAAGGAAGCAGTGAAGTCTCTACCTTGGATAGAAAAGGTTAGGGCAGTCGTACCTCGGACACGCAGGTGAGAACCAGATACTCCACTAAGGGAGGACACAGGAGTCGGTTCTACGAGAAGGACATGTCGTAACTTCTTATCCTTAAACAAACTAGACCTAATAATATTGATTTGCGCACCAGAGTCCATGAACAATTGAACGGGCGCATTATAAACAGATGCTTGCACTATAGGGCCTATGGTTGCATTGGAAGTTACATGCAAACAAAAAGGTGGATTTTCATCAGAAAAGACTTGTTCTACTCCATCCCCAAAATCATCTGTGTCAGAGACATGTGAAGCAACAACCTCAGCAGGGTTGTCATTCTCGAGACTGCTTAAGGCTTCAAAGGAGTTGTGAACGGGGATGGTGTACTCATTATCACCTACTGTCACCATGGGGCGGTTTGACTGGGGCGCTCGAATTCCCCCGACTGGGAAGAACGAGCCTGGTTCAGGTTAGTTTGAGAATTGAATGAATGAGCCTGGTTCTGGTTATTTTGAAAACCACGAGATCTGTTTCCTCGACGGGTTCTGCGGTTGGGACGACCACGGAAAGATCTAGAGTACTGAAGGTTATAGAGAGCATTACACTCAGATGTGTCATGTCCATGTATTCTATGATAAGTACAGTAAGGAAGATCTGAGTACTCATCATCAGTACGACGTCTCTTAGGATAACTATCAGGACAATTAATTGCAATATGTCCACGGAAACCACAGTTGTAACAATTCCGCCGACTATGGTTACTGAATGTACTATGAATACTACGAGGTGTATAACGACTCTGTACACTGGTTCTTGATGATCTCTGAGATGGTTGACGACCACGATTTGTCTCTGTGGCGCAAACAAGAGGTGGTGCAGACTGAGGCATATTTGTGACATTACTTTTAATACAAGGGAAAGTACCCTGGGGGCACAAGGAACGTACATGATTTAAGGCTGTAAGTGGTTCCATCGTTACAGTTGGAGGATCAGCCTCATAAGCACACACAGAAGCAGGTGGCATTAGTTCTTTAATTGCTCCAAAAGCTGCTATTTTAGCAATTGATTCTGTAAATGGTTTAGCCTCTTCAGAGAGAAAAGATGATGATTGGACAGCATTGATAAATGATGATAAAAGTTTATCTAATCTAACAGCAAATGCACTCAACGATTCAGTACTCATGGGTGTAGCATTCACTAGTTCTCTAAGAACGACATATGGATCAGCTGTTTTTACTGGGACAAGGAAAGAACGAATCAGTTCCTCATATTGTGACCACCTAGTAAGATTCCTGAAGTCTCGCATATCAAGGAGATCAACAACGTGAACAGCAGCAGGAGATCGATAAAGAGCTTCTTTAGCAATTCTGATAAGGCTTTCCTCTGAAGGAGGACCTTCACCTAGGGCACTAGCACGAGAACGAATGGCTGCAAACCATGCTTCAAGACTATGTACATGGCCATTGAATAAAGGTAACGCATCAAGGGAATCACGAGTATAACTATAATATCTCGGTGTCTGGGTCGGTCTGTCAGTCGGTAAGGAACTGTGAGGACTGATGACAGGACCAGCAGTAGTAGCCTGAGAGGTCTGAGTGTCGACATTCACTAAAGTATCACTTGACGGTATGTGAGACATAATGGCAAAGTAGCACGAGAACAAATAAGGCAAAAATAATGAACAATAAAAATGATATAAAATTCTAGAATTGAAATGAAAAGATATACAACTAATTCTGCAGAATAATTTCTAAATACACGGCAAGAAGAAAGAAAACTCAATTTAAAGGACTATTGACCAAGAAAAATTTTACATTGAAATATACAAGTAAAAATATTACTGGAGACTGAATTAAATTCAAAATGAGCTGTCTTTACTCTTGCTAATAAAGAAATTAATTAATTAAAATTTTAAATCAATGTGAAAGTATCAAATAAAATTATTAAATTGTCAACTGGGAAATTTAAGTATTTTCTAAGAATGCATAGACAAAATTAAAAAAATTAAGTTATAAAAATATCAATAAAAGAAAAGAATTCACTGCAGAACAGTTCAACAAAATAATTCACTTCAGAACAAGTGCAACAAATAAAGTGTAGAAATCACTGCAGTAATAAAGTGTCACTGGGAAAACTCAGGTAAAATAATGAATTTAAAATATGAAGAAAAAAAAAAAATAAACTGATTGAACACTTTAACTCTGAATTGTAAATTAGACAAAACAATTTACTCAAGCAGAGTAAGGAAACACTTTACGTTAAAAGTAATTGAAATTGCATCAAGAGTGAATTTGTTCAAGAATTATGAAAATATGAATAAAATAAAACACAGGAACAAAACAGGTAAGTTAACACTTACAGTGACGAAGCACACTTCTTAAATTAATATTCTTACAACAAAATCCTGCTGTGACTGATACAACAAAAATCTTGCTGTGACTGATACGACAAAAATTTTGCTGGCAAAAATAATGGTACACAGTCTGCGAAAAAATTAGAGAAATGAGACACTGTTGGCATACGAAAAAAAATGACACACATAGAAATAAATGGAAAATTTGGTATACTGGGGTAAATATCACTGCAGAATACAACGCTGAAAGAATACAATAAAAAAAAAATTGAATCACTTCACACAGAGTGACTGACTGGTACACTACACAATAATACTTACTACAGACGAGTAGCATAAGAAAAACACAGCAGAATAATATAAGTGAAAACACTGAAAAATTATTCTAAAAAATAATGAGTCAAAAATACTGCGTTTACACTGAAAACACAAGGTTTAGAGTACACAAGAATTTTACTATAAATGTCTCACACACGCAAATGTCTTTAAATGCAAGAAAATGTCTCAAAAAAATTATCACTGAAGTGGAGAGTAGTAGACGGGCGGTGATGGGGTGACGAGGTGAAGATATTGTCCTGTGGGCGGGCGGTGTTTCCTCCTACACCCACACACTGTTGTCGTGAAGAAATGTGCGTTCTAGACGAACTCACATAACTGGCTTTATCTCGTTGGCACCAGCTACAATCTCTTGACCAATTATGTGAGCCAAAACAGTACTAGGACCCGGTACAAGGGTGCAAACAACCACAGGTAGATGAGTGGATGGCTGGTGGGAGAGAGTGGGGGGTGTGACTCTCGCTGGGGTACTGCCGCGCACCCCGGGTGGTGGGAGAGAGAGTGGTGGGGGGGGACGCTGGGGGTCTGCCGCGCACCCCACTCACCCACGGTGGCTTAATAACCCACTCTATGCCACAGGAATGGTAAAAACCACTCTTAGCATCCAACAGGAAGCACAAAGCGAGATACACAATACTTCAGAGGAGCTTGGCTTACTGCTTACTGCGTGGCTTACTTCTCTCTCTCAGCTGGGTTAGAAGCTGGGTTGGCTGACTGGCTTACCCCACGAGAATGGATGACTGGAAGACGTGTAACGATGCACAAAGCACGGAGGAGCAGTTGGATGACAGGAGACAGGCTGGATGATAGGGTGACTGGCGTTCACTTCCACAGTCTGGCTTACTGACTGGCTTAATTGCAAAATCCGGGTCAACCCCTCGGAGATTGAAGCAATTAGCACACGAACTAAGCCAGGAAGCTTGAAACGGCTGCAACAGGCTTGCAGGCTGAAGCTGTGAGGGTATAAGCTGCTGGCTCGAGGTGGTGCGGACGGGTAGTGGCTGGTGGGTGTGAGGGGAGGGCATTCACCGTTGACCCTGCCGGCTACTCACAACAGTCTTCAAACGCCTTGAATTACCCTTAAAAAACGTAAATCCACGCTCCACACCGCTGTACACCATTTATCATGTGGGAGTTCGATACGTGGATTAGGGTAGAAATACTCACGTAGGCTGTTATAACGTATATTGGCGATATGTGGAGAGAGACCTGCCAGCCGTTACCTATCTCCTTGCTACTACTCGATATACTGGCTAGCCGGGCTGCCCAGTACCCAGTGGGTCTTTGAATACTGCTGAGGTCAGCACAATATGAAAGACCGTGACTCAAGAGACGGTTGATCGTTGAGTCAGACGGTACTGGTAACTGGTTACTACTACTGAGACTGGTAACTGGTTACTACTACTGAGAAAAATGCCGCATTGATTACACATGTGTCAGTAATTCAACCATTATTACCAGCTACTCAGCAGTGGCGGCTCGTCCACAGGAGCTGCAGAGCTGCAGTCCCCCCAGATGCTAACTGCCAGACGTATGACTTCATCAGCCTTACGCAAAAATAATTTACAAATAACAAATATATTACAGGAAAAATTTGTTGTATGTTGTCTTCAATGTATTTATAAGCGATTTTTTATTTTTTTGTTGAAAGGAGACGAAAAATTATTAAAAATAGAAGTTTAATGGGTACGATAGTATAGGTATTACTGGCGCTACGAGCCGCCACTACCGGCCAGTATGTTTCTCGTTATATAACATAAAGCAACAGAAGGGAGGAGAGTGATTTCTTGTACAGCTAACATACGTGTATTGATTATTGTCAGCTAATCCTCTCAAATTCTTCTCTACCAAACTTATTAAAGTCATATAGTATTAAATAACAGAATTTTCAGTTCTCTTGTATTCATTGTAATTCATCTGATGACCATATGTACAAAATTAATTCACTGTTATTGCCTTATTAATCTTAATTTAGTCTTAAGTTCGCCCAAAATGCTCTTTATATAAAGGGGTTTTTGGCATGTACACACAGTTGTTATACTCCTTTGAATAAACATAACTCTCTGACCGCGGGTTCTAACCCCACCCGTAGTATGGTTTGTTTGCAATTGTGTCGTTACGATTTCGTGAGTCATGTATCATGCTAAAATAAAATTATTATAATTATATAATGTTAAGGTAAATAATTCAGTTTATTTTATTCCTTTTATCTCCTTTTACTGTAACTGATTTTAACACAGTTGAGTTACTCAGCTGTTTTGACTTCTAAAGTTTAATAAGGTATTACGTGACCCCCAATGGAAATAAGTCATTCTGTCTGACATTTTTTTTGGTTATCCTATAATAAATCTTTATTTCTACTGTAACGCAGTTTATTACGTTACGTACATATATTGACGCCTGGGGGTAAAAGCCTCGTCAAGGGGCATTTAAAATATTACAGAAAATGTACATGGTCAATACTTGTATTATCAGTAAGAACAATTAAATTCACTTTTCTAAAAATATAACTATTAATATTAACCTTAATTATACAACACACAACCTACCCTCTACATATTACATAAAACACACCAAAAGTGAGTACCTGTACCAGGTACTCACTTTAACCCACCTTCGAAATATTACCTAAACTCACTAGTTCAGTGGTACTAGTTACTTAAAAAAATATATATAAACAGTGGAGCTCCGTGACACCCCCTCCCTCGCTTCTGCTGGCCTAGCCTGCAGGCAAATCATTCATCTGTACTCTCCAAAACAAGCGTTCCACATGCTACAGCATTACAGGTAAAATCGTGAGTACAAAAAAAATAAGATAGCCTATGTCCTAAACTCACCCAGAATACTAACCCCCCCCCCCTACTCAAACACCAATCACCATGATGTCTTGCTCCAGCCACCGCTCTTCCAGTACAACACCCATACCTCTCCTCACTCTTGCCTGGCTACTCTGACCAGGACTAATATGCCTCCGGTTTCCGAACAAATCCCGTCCACTGACATTATTTTAATGGAGCGTTTTTTACAGCTGACATCAGTGATATGCTATATAGAAAGCTCCTGGTTACACCTGGAGGTGTTGGGGGTCAATGCCCCCCGCGGCCCAGTCTGTGACCAGGCCTCTCGGTGGATCAAGGCCTGATCAACCAGGCTGTTACTGCTGGCTGCACGTAAACCGACGCAAGAACCACGCCCGGCTGATCAGATAGTGACTTGAAGTGCCTGTCCAGCGCCTTTTTCAGAGCATTTCGAGCAAATTAGGTTTTGTCCCCAGGATGCAACCCCCACCAGTCGGCTAACACCCAGGTACCTACTTATTGCTAGTGAACAGGGACAGCAGGTGTCTTAAGGAAACACGCCCCAGTGTTTCCAACCATACCGGGGATCGAACCATGGATACTCAATATATGAGCTGAGTGCGCTACCAGCCGAGCTATGGGAAACCCTTAAGTAATTTACACACATTACTATGTATGATAATTTGTGTAACTGTACCTAAAGCTTACTAAATGAATAAGAGCGTCATTAGTGACAGGGTTCTTAGACAATTAGATAAATTATAACCTGTATTAATATTGGCAGAATTGCCGACAATATGTTAAGTAAAAGGACACAATGCAACTGTGACATTTTATTGTGACAACGTTTCGCTCTCGGCTTGATAAAGCTCCTGGAGAGCGAAACGTTGCCACAAAATGTCGCATTAGTTGCATTTGTGCCCTTTTACTTAACAAATTAAAACGTAACAAATCCCAGGGTCCTAATGAACTGTTCGCAGGGGTTTTAAGGGAAATTAAGGAGGAACTTAGTAAATCTTTGGGTAATCTTTTTAACATATCACTACAAGCTGGCATAGTGCCAGATAAGTGGTAAATGGAAATAAGTGGAAAATGAAGACAAGTCCTTAGCTTCGAACTATAGACCAATAAGTCTAACCTCCGTAGTGGGAAAATTGATGGAATCAGTATTTGCCACCTTGAAAGATATAAATTAATGAACCTCAACACAGTTTTACAAAAGGGCGTTTTTGCCTTACGAATTTACTAACTTTTTTCACTAAGGTATCTAACATAGATTATGGTAATGAATATGATATTGTGCAAGGCTTTTGATAAGGTCCCACATCGGAGGTTTCTGAGGAAAGTAGAGGCTCACGGAACAGGAGAAATTTTTTCTTGGATAGAGGCGTGGTTGACAGGCAATAGAGTTTGTAAAAATTGGGAGAAATCAGAGTGCGGATGCTTCGCAAGGAGTGTTCCACAGGGGTCAGTGTTGGGTCCTTTGTTGTTCACAAATTACATAAATAACATGAGGGAATAAATAGCGACATAAACAAGTTTGCCGACCACACCAAAATTGACTGTCAAATTAATCCTGAAAAGGACACTAGAGTGCTGCAGGGAGATCTGAATAGACTGCTGCAGTGGTCTGAGAAGTGGCAGATCCAAGTTAATATAGACAAATAAAAAAGTTGTAAGAATTGGAAAGGAAAATAACCATGACACTTATAAACTAAATAATGTAGCTCTTAATATCACTGACTGGGAAAGACTCAGGAGTTCTGGTTAGCAGTAATCTAAGACAACAATGCGCAAGTGTTCACAGTAAGGCGAACAGAATTCTTGGCTTCATATCAAGAAGTATAAGTAACAGGAGTCCTCAGGTTATTCAACTTTATTATTTGTTAGGCCTCATTTAGATTATGCTGCACAGTTCTGGTCAGCGTATTACAGAATGGATATAAATACGCGAAAACGTACAAAGGAGGATGACAAATTTGATCCCATGTATCAGAAATCTTTCCTATGAGGATTGAATGAGGGCCCTGAATCTGCACTCTCTAGAAAGGCGTAGAATTAGGGGAAATATGATTGAATAAATAGAGGGGATGTAGATAACGTGCTAGAAATATCTAGTCAAAACAGGACTCGCAGCAATGGTTTCAAGTTGGAAAAGTTTATATTTAAAAAGGCTATAGGAAAGCATTGGTTTGGTAATAGAGTTGTGGATGAGTACCGAGTACCATCACTGAAGCTAAAACGTAGTGTAGATTTAAAAGTAGGTTAGATAAATACATGAGTGTGAGTTGGACCTGACTGGCTTGGGTCAGTAGGAGACTTGGACCTGCCTAGTATGGGCCAGTAGGCCTGCTGCAATGCTCTTTTTGTTCTTATGTTCAGTCTGAGCTGGGAGACTTTATACTAGATAGAACAGGTTACTGGAAAAAGAAAGGGACTAGGGGAAAGGGTGGGCGGGAGAGATGAGAAGGGGAGGGAGAGAGGGAGAGGGATGAAGGGTGGTAGTGGGAGTTGGTACAGTTGATGGGGGTATAAGATGAGGTCAGGTCCACAAAAACTGGGCGACGAGTGTGTGTTGGAGACCAGGTCAAGACAGGTCAAGGGGGAAGGCCAAAATGAAAGGAGAACATGGTAAAATCATGATTATTATTATTATTAATTATTAATGTTACTGTTGCTGCTACTGTTACTGTACTTGCTTCTGCTACTGTTGTTGCTACTGTTGCTGTTGTTGCTACTGTTGTTCTTGCTATTGTTGCTTCTGCTGCTGCTGCTGTTGTTGCCGCCCCTGCTGTTG
Source organism: Cherax quadricarinatus (assembly GCF_038502225.1). NCBI lineage: Eukaryota > Metazoa > Arthropoda > Malacostraca > Decapoda > Parastacidae > Cherax > Cherax quadricarinatus. The sequence continues at coordinate 5,133,885 of NC_091370.1, read as the reverse complement.
CTTCTGTTTCTGTAGTTGTTGTTGTTGCTGCTGCTGCTGATGTTGTTGTTGCTGCTGGTGTTCTTGCTACTGTTGTTGCTGCTGCTGCTGCTGCTGCTGCTGATGTTGTTGTTGCCGCCCCTGCTGTTGCTTCTGTTTCTGCTGTAGTTGTTGTTGTTGTTGTTGTTGTTGTTGTTGTTGTTGTTGTTGTTGCTGCTGCTGCTGCTGTTGCCGCCCCTGCTGTTGCTTCTGTTTCTGTAGTTGTTGTTGTTGTTGTTGCTGCTGCTGCTGCTGCTGATGTTGTTGCCGCCCCTGCTGTTGCTTCTGTTTCTGTAGTTGTTGTTGTTGTTGTTGTTGCTGCTGCTGCTGCTGCTGCTGCTGCTGATGTTGTTGCCGCCCCTGCTGTTGCTTCTGTTTCTGCTGTAGTTGTTGTTGTTGTTGTTGCTGCTGCTGCTGTTGCCGCCCCTGCTGTTGCTTCTGTTTCTGCTGTAGTTGTTGTTGTTATTGTTGCTGCTGCTGCTGTTGCCGCCCCTGCTGTTGCTTCTGTTTCTGCTGTAGTTGTTGTTGTTGTTGTTGTTGTTGCTGCTGCTGTTGCTGTTGTTGCTGCTGTTGTTGTTGCTGCTGTTGCTGTTGTTGCTGCTTCTGTTTCTGCTGTTTTTGTTGCTGTTGCTGCTGCTGTTGTTGTTGCTGCTTCTGTTTCTGCTGTTGTTGTTGCTGCTGTTGTTGTTGCTGCTTCTGTTTCTGCTGTTGTTGTTGTTGCTGCTGTTGTTGTTGTTGCTGTTGCTTCTGCTGCTGTTGCTGTTGCTTCTGCTGCTGCTGCTGTTGTTGTTGCTGCTTCTGTTTCTGCTGTTTTTGTTGCTGTTGCTGCTGCTGTTGTTGTTGCTGCTTCTGTTTCTGCTGTTGTTGTTGCTGCTGTTGTTGTTGCTGCTTCTGTTTCTGCTGTTGTTGTTGTTGCTGCTGTTGTTGTTGTTGCTGTTGCTTCTGCTGCTGCTGCTGTTGTTGTTGCTGCTTCTGTTTCTGCTGTTTTTGTTGCTGTTGCTGCTGCTGTTGTTGTTGCTGCTTCTGTTTCTGCTGTTGTTGTTGCTGCTGTTGTTGTTGCTGCTTCTGTTTCTGCTGTTGTTGTTGTTGCTGCTGTTGTTGTTGTTGCTGTTGCTTCTGCTGCTGCTGCTGTTGTTGTTGCTGCTTCTGTTTCTGCTGTTTTTATTGTTGTTGTTGCTGCTGCTGTTGTTGTTGTTGTTGTTGCTGCTGTTGTTGTTGTTGTTGCTGCTGTTGTTGTTGTTGCTGCTGCTGTTGTTGTTGTTGCTGCTGCTGTTGTTGTTGCTGCTGCTGTTGTTGTTGTTGCTGCTTCTGTTTCTGCTGTTTTTATTGTTGTTGTTGCTGCTGCTGTTGTTGTTGTTGTTGTTGCTGCTGTTGTTGTTGTTGTTGCTGCTGTTGTTGTTGTTGCTGCTGCTGTTGTTGTTGTCATTGTTAACATTCGAGTGATCGTTAATTATAACATTACAGTCATTATAAACATTAATGTTATTTTTTGCAAATTCTCTTTCGTATTATGTAGTGAGCTCAGTGCTTGGCTCACTTATGTAGTGAGCTCAGTGCTTGGCTCACTTATGTGGTGAGCTCAGTGCTTGGCTCACTTATGTGGTGAGCTCAGTGCTTGGCTCACTTATGTGAGCTCAGTGCTTGGCTCACTTATGTGGTGAGCTCAGTGCTTGGCTCACTTATGTAGTGAGCTCAGTGCTTGGCTCACTTATGTGGTGAGCTCAGTGCTTGGCTCACTTATGTGGTGAGCTCAGTGCTTGGCTCACTTATGTGGTGAGCTCAGTGCTTGGCTCACTTATGTGGTGAGCTCAGTGCTTGGCTCACTTATGTGGTGAGCTCAGTGCTTGGCTCACTTATGTGGTGAGCTCAGTGCTTGGCTCACTTATGTGGTGAGCTCAGTGCTTGGCTCACTTATGTGGTGAGCTCAGTGCTTGGCTCACTTATGTGGTGAGCTCAGTGCTTGGCTCACTTATGTGGTGAGCTCAGTGCTTGGCTCACTTATGTGGTGAGCTCAGTGCTTGGCTCACTTATGTGGTGAGCTCAGTGCTTGGCTCACTTATGTGGTGAGCTCAGTGCTTGGCTCACTTATGTGGTGAGCTCAGTGCTTGGCTCACTTATGTGGTGAGCTCAGTGCTTGGCTCACTTATGTGGTGAGCTCAGTGCTTGGCTCACTTATGTGGTGAGCTCAGTGCTTGGCTCACTTATGTGGTGAGCTCAGTGCTTGGCTCACTTATGTGGTGAGCTCAGTGCTTGGCTCACTTATGTGGTGAGCTCAGTGCTTGGCTCACTTATGTGGTGAGCTCAGTGCTTGGCTCACTTATGTGGTGAGCTCAGTGCTTGGCTCACTTATGTGGTGAGCTCAGTGCTTGGCTCACTTATGTAGTGAGCTCAGTGCTTGGCTCACTTATGTAGTGAGCTCAGTGCTTGGCTCACTTATGTAGTGAGCTCAGTGCTTGGCTCACTTATGTAGTGAGCTCAGTGCTTGGCTCACTTATGTAGTGAGCTCAGTGCTTGGCTCACTTATGTAGTGAGCTCAGTGCTTGGCTCACTTATGTAGTGAGCTCAGTGCTTGGCTCACTTATGTAGTGAGCTCAGTGCTTGGCTCACTTATGTAGTGAGCTCAGTGCTTGGCTCACTTATGTAGTGAGCTCAGTGCTTGGCTCACTTATGTAGTGAGCTCAGTGCTTGGCTCACTTATGTAGTGAGCTCAGTGCTTGGCTCACTTATGTAGTGAGCTCAGTGCTTGGCTCACTTATGTAGTGAGCTCAGTGCTTGGCTCACTTATGTAGTGAGCTCAGTGCTTGGCTCACTTATGTAGTGAGCTCAGTGCTTGGCTCACTTATGTAGTGAGCTCAGTGCTTGGCTCACTTATGTAGTGAGCTCAGTGCTTGGCTCACTTATGTAGTGAGCTCAGTGCTTGGCTCACTTATGTAGTGAGCTCAGTGCTTGGCTCACTTATGTAGTGAGCTCAGTGCTTGGCTCACTTATGTAGTGAGCTCAGTGCTTGGCTCACTTATGTAGTGAGCTCAGTGCTTGGCTCACTTATGTAGTGAGCTCAGTGCTTGGCTCACTTATGTAGTGAGCTCAGTGCTTGGCTCACTTATGTAGTGAGCTCAGTGCTTGGCTCACTTATGTAGTGAGCTCAGTGCTTGGCTCACTTATGTAGTGAGCTCAGTGCTTGGCTCACTTATGTAGTGAGCTCAGTGCTTGGCTCACTTATGTAGTGAGCTCAGTGCTTGGCTCACTTATGTAGTGAGCTCAGTGCTTGGCTCACTTATGTAGTGAGCTCAGTGCTTGGCTCACTTATGTAGTGAGCTCAGTGCTTGGCTCACTTATGTAGTGAGCTCAGTGCTTGGCTCACTTATGTAGTGAGCTCAGTGCTTGGCTCACTTATGTAGTGAGCTCAGTGCTTGGCTCACTTATGTAGTGAGCTCAGTGCTTGGCTCACTTATGTAGTGAGCTCAGTGCTTGGCTCACTTATGTAGTGAGCTCAGTGCTTGGCTCACTTATGTAGTGAGCTCAGTGCTTGGCTCACTTATGTAGTGAGCTCAGTGCTTGGCTCACTTATGTAGTGAGCTCAGTGCTTGGCTCACTTATGTAGTGAGCTCAGTGCTTGGCTCACTTATGTAGTGAGCTCAGTGCTTGGCTCACTTATGTAGTGAGCTCAGTGCTTGGCTCACTTATGTAGTGAGCTCAGTGCTTGGCTCACTTATGTAGTGAGCTCAGTGCTTGGCTCACTTATGTAGTGAGCTCAGTGCTTGGCTCACTTATGTAGTGAGCTCAGTGCTTGGCTCACTTATGTAGTGAGCTCAGTGCTTGGCTCACTTATGTAGTGAGCTCAGTGCTTGGCTCACTTATGTAGTGAGCTCAGTGCTTGGCTCACTTATGTAGTGAGCTCAGTGCTTGGCTCACTTATGTAGTGAGCTCAGTGCTTGGCTCACTTATGTAGTGAGCTCAGTGCTTGGCTCACTTATGTAGTGAGCTCAGTGCTTGGCTCACTTATGTAGTGAGCTCAGTGCTTGGCTCACTTATGTAGTGAGCTCAGTGCTTGGCTCACTTATGTAGTGAGCTCAGTGCTTGGCTCACTTATGTAGTGAGCTCAGTGCTTGGCTCACTTATGTAGTGAACTCAGTGCTTGGCTCACTTATGTAGTGAGCTCAGTGCTTGGCTCACTTATGTAGTGAACTCAGTGCTTGGCTCACTTATGTAGTGAACTCAGTGCTTGGCTCACTTATGTAGTGAACTCAGTGCTTGGCTCACTTATGTAGTGAACTCAGTGCTTGGCTCACTTATGTAGTGAACTCAGTGCTTGGCTCACTTATGTAGTGAACTCAGTGCTTGGCTCACTTATGTAGTGAACTCAGTGCTTGGCTCACTTATGTAGTGAACTCAGTGCTTGGCTCACTTATGTAGTGAACTCAGTGCTTGGCTCACTTATGTAGTGAACTCAGTGCTTGGCTCACTTATGTAGTGAACTCAGTGCTTGGCTCACTTATGTAGTGAACTCAGTGCTTGGCTCACTTATGTAGTGAACTCAGTGCTTGGCTCACTTATGTAGTGAACTCAGTGCTTGGCTCACTTATGTAGTGAACTCAGTGCTTGGCTCACTTATGTAGTGAACTCAGTGCTTGGCTCACTTATGTAGTGAACTCAGTGCTTGGCTCACTTATGTAGTGAACTCAGTGCTTGGCTCACTTATGTAGTGAACTCAGTGCTTGGCTCACTTATGTAGTGAACTCAGTGCTTGGCTCACTTATGTAGTGAACTCAGTGCTTGGCTCACTTATGTAGTGAACTCAGTGCTTGGCTCACTTATGTAGTGAACTCAGTGCTTGGCTCACTTATGTAGTGAACTCAGTGCTTGGCTCACTTATGTAGTGAACTCAGTGCTTGGCTCACTTATGTAGTGAACTCAGTGCTTGGCTCACTTATGTAGTGAACTCAGTGCTTGGCTCACTTATGTAGTGAACTCAGTGCTTGGCTCACTTATGTAGTGAACTCAGTGCTTGGCTCACTTATGTAGTGAACTCAGTGCTTGGCTCACTTATGTAGTGAACTCAGTGCTTGGCTCACTTATGTAGTGAACTCAGTGCTTGGCTCACTTATGTAGTGAACTCAGTGCTTGGCTCACTTATGTAGTGAACTCAGTGCTTGGCTCACTTATGTAGTGAACTCAGTGCTTGGCTCACTTATGTAGTGAACTCAGTGCTTGGCTCACTTATGTAGTGAACTCAGTGCTTGGCTCACTTATGTAGTGAACTCAGTGCTTGGCTCACTTATGTAGTGAACTCAGTGCTTGGCTCACTTATGTAGTGAACTCAGTGCTTGGCTCACTTATGTAGTGAACTCAGTGCTTGGCTCACTTATGTAGTGAACTCAGTGCTTGGCTCACTTATGTAGTGAACTCACTGCTTGGCTCACTTATGTAGTGAACTCACTGCTTGGCTCACTTATGTAGTGAACTCAGTGCTTGGCTCACTTATGTAGTGAACTCACTGCTTGGCTCACTTATGTAGTGAACTCAGTGCTTGGCTCACTTATGAACTCACTGCTTGGCTCACTTATGTAGTGAACTCAGTGCTTGGCTAGTGAACTCACTGCTTGGCTCACTTATGTAGTGAACTCAGTGCTTGGCTCACTTATGTAGTGAACTCACTGCTTGGCTCACTTATGTAGTGAACTCAGTGCTTGGCTCACTTATGTAGTGAACTCACTGCTTGGCTCACTTATGTAGTGAACTCAGTGCTTGGCTCACTTATGTAGTGAACTCAGTGCTTGGCTCACTTATGTAGTGAACTCAGTGCTTGGCTCACTTATGTAGTGAACTCAGTGCTTGGCTCACTTATGTAGTGAACTCACTGCTTGGCTCACTTATGTAGTGAACTCAGTGCTTGGCTCACTTATGTAGTGAACTCAGTGCTTGGCTCACTTATGTAGTGAACTCAGTGCTTGGCTCACTTATGTAGTGAACTCAGTGCTTGGCTCACTTATGTAGTGAACTCAGTGCTTGGCTCACTTATGTAGTGAACTCAGTGCTTGGCTCACTTATGTAGTGAACTCAGTGCTTGGCTCACTTATGTAGTGAACTCAGTGCTTGGCTCACTTATGTAGTGAACTCAGTGCTTGGCTCACTTATGTAGTGAACTCAGTGCTTGGCTCACTTATGTAGTGAACTCAGTGCTTGGCTCACTTATGTAGTGAACTCAGTGCTTGGCTCACTTATGTAGTGAACTCAGTGCTTGGCTCACTTATGTAGTGAACTCAGTGCTTGGCTCACTTATGTAGTGAACTCAGTGCTTGGCTCACTTATGTAGTGAACTCAGTGCTTGGCTCACTTATGTAGTGAACTCAGTGCTTGGCTCACTTATGTAGTGAACTCAGTGCTTGGCTCACTTATGTAGTGAACTCAGTGCTTGGCTCACTTATGTAGTGAACTCAGTGCTTGGCTCACTTATGTAGTGAACTCAGTGCTTGGCTCACTTATGTAGTGAACTCAGTGCTTGGCTCACTTATGTAGTGAACTCAGTGCTTGGCTCACTTATGTAGTGAACTCAGTGCTTGGCTCACTTATGTAGTGAACTCAGTGCTTGGCTCACTTATGTAGTGAACTCAGTGCTTGGCTCACTTATGTAGTGAACTCAGTGCTTGGCTCACTTATGTAGTGAACTCAGTGCTTGGCTCACTTATGTAGTGAACTCAGTGCTTGGCTCACTTATGTAGTGAACTCAGTGCTTGGCTCACTTATGTAGTGAACTCAGTGCTTGGCTCACTTATGTAGTGAACTCAGTGCTTGGCTCACTTATGTAGTGAACTCAGTGCTTGGCTCACTTATGTAGTGAACTCACTGCTTGGCTCACTTATGTAGTGAACTCACTGCTTGGCTCACTTATGTAGTGAACTCAGTGCTTGGCTCACTTATGTAGTGAACTCACTGCTTGGCTCACTTATGTAGTGAACTCACTGCTTGGCTCACTTATGTAGTGAACTCACTGCTTGGCTCACTTATGTAGTGAACTCAGTGCTTGGCTCACTTATGTAGTGAACTCAGTGCTTGGCTCACTTATGTAGTGAACTCAGTGCTTGGCTCACTTATGTAGTGAACTCAGTGCTTGGCTCACTTATGTAGTGAACTCAGTGCTTGGCTCACTTATGTAGTGAACTCAGTGCTTGGCTCACTTATGTGGTGAACTCAGTGCTTGGCTCACTTATGTAGTGAACTCAGTGCTTGGCTCACTTATGTGGTGAACTCAGTGCTTGGCTCACTTATGTGGTGAACTCAGTGCTTGGCTCACTTATGTGGTGAGCTCAGTGCTTGGATCACTTATGTGGTGAGCTCAGTGCTTGGCTCACTTGTGGTGAGCTCAGTGCTTGGATCACTTATGTGGTGAGCTCAGTGCTTGGCTCACTTATGTGGTGAGCTCAGTGCTCGGCTCACTTATGTGGTGAGCTCAGTGCTTGGCTCACTTATGTAGTGAACTCAGTGCTTGGCTCACTTATGTGAACTCAGTGCTTGGCTCACTTATGTGGTGAGCTCAGTGCTTGGCTCACTTATGTGGTGAGCTCAGAGCTTGACTCATTCATGTGAGATCAGTGCTTGGCTCACTTATGTGGTGAGCTCAGTGCTTGGCTAACTTGTGGTGAGCTCAGTGCTTGGCTCACTTATGTGGTGAGCTCAGTGCTTGACTGACTTATGTGGTGAGCTCAGTGCTTGACTCATATGAGATCAGTGCTTGGCTTACTTATGTGGTGAGCTCAGTGCTTGGCTCACTTGTGGTGAGCTCAGTGCTTGGATCACTTATGTGGTGAGCTCAGTGCTTGGATCACTTATGTGAGCTCAGTGCTTGGCTCACGTGGTGATCTCAGTGCTTGGCTCACTTGTGGTGAGCTCAGTGCTTGGCTCACTTGTGGTGAGCTCAGTGCTTGGATCACTTATGTGGTGAGCTCAGTGCTTGGCTCACTTATGTGGTGAGCTCAGTGCTTGGCTCACTTATGTGGTGAGCTCAGTGCTCGGCTCACTTATGTGGTGAGCTCAGTGCTTGGCTCACTTATGTGAACTCAGTGCTTGGCTCACTTATGTGGTGAGCTCAGTGCTTGGCTCACTTATGTGGTGAGCTCAGTGCTTGACTCATTCATGTGAGATCAGTGCTTGGCTCACTTATGTGGTGAGCTCAGTGCTTGGCTAACTTGTGGTGAGCTCAGTGCTTGGCTCACTTATGTGGTGAGCTGTGCTTGACTCACTTATGTGGTGAGCTCAGTGCTTGACTCACTTATGTGGTGAGCTCAGTGCTTGACTCATATGAGATCAGTGCTTCTCTTATGTGGTGAGCTCAGTGCTTGGCTCACGTGGTGATCTCAGTGCTTGGCTCACTTATGTGGTGAGCTCAGTGCTTGACTCATTCATGTGAGATCAGTGCTTGGCTCACTTATGTGGTGAGCTCAGTGCTTGGCTCACTTACGTGGTGAGCTCAGTGCTTGGTTCACTTATGTGGTGAGCTCAGTGCTTGGCTCACTTATGTGGTGAGCTCAGTGCTTGCTCACTTGTGGTGAGCTCAGTGCTTGACTCACTTATGTGGTGAGCTCAGTGCTTGGCTCACTTATGTGATCTCAGTGCTTGGCTCACTTATGTGGTGAGCTCAGTGCTTGGCTCACTTATGTGGTGAGTTCAGTGCTTGGCTCACTGATGTGGTGAGTTCAGTGCTTGGCTCACTTATGTGGTGAGCTCAGTGCTTGGCTCACTTATGTGGTGAGCTCAGTGCTTGGCTCACTTATGTGAGCTCAATGCTAAACTCACTTATGTGGTGAGCTCAGTGCTTGACTCATTCATGTGAGCTCAGTGCTTGGCTCACTTATGTGGTGAGCTCAGTGCTTGGCTCACTTATGTGGTGAGCTCAGTGCTTGGCTCACTTATGTGGTGAGCTCAGTGCTTGGCTTACTCATGTGGTGAGCTCAGTGCTTGGCTCACTTATGTGGTGAGCTCAGTGCTTGGCTCACTTATGTGGTGAGCTCAGTGCTTGGCTCACTTATGTGGTGAGCTCAGTGCTTGGCTCACTTATGTGGTGAGCTCAGTGCTTGGCTCACTTATGTGGTGAGCTCAGTGCTTGGCTCACTTACGTAGTGAGCTCAGTGCTTGGCTCACTTACGTAGTGAGCTCAGTGCTTGGCTCACTTACGTAGTGAGCTCAGTGCTTGGCTCACTTATGTGGTCAGCTCAGTGCTTGGCTCACTTATATGGTCAACTCAGTGCTTGGCTCACTTGTGGTGAGCTCAGTGCTTGGCTCACTTGTGGTGAGCTCAGTGCTTGACTTATTCATGTGAGATCAGAGCTTGGCTCACTTATGTGGTGAGCTCAGTGCTTGACTCATTCATGTGAGATCAGTGCTTGGCTCACTTATATGGTGAGCTCAGTGCTTGGCACACTTATGTGATGAGCTCAGTGCTTGGCTCACTTATGTGGTGAGCTCAGTACTTGGCTCACTTGTGGTGAGCTCAGTGCTTGGCTCACTTATGTGGTGAGCTCAGTGCTTGACTCATGTGAGCTCAGTACTTGGCTCACTCATGTGGTGAGCTCAGTGTTTGACTCATTCATGTGAGATCAGTGCCTGGCTCACTTATGCGGTGAGCTCAGTGCTTGACTCATTCATGTGAGCTCAGTACTTGACTCACTCATGTGAAGAGCTCAGTGCTTGATTCACTCATGTGAGCTCAGTGCTTGGCTCACTCATGTGGTGAGCTCAGTGCTTGGCTCACTCATGTGGTGAGCTGTGCTTGGCTCATGTGGTGAGCTCAGTGCTTGGCTCACTCATGTGGTGAGCTGTGCTTGGCTCACTCATTGGCGAGCTCAGTGCTTGAATCACTCATTAGTGAGATCAGTGCTTGAATCACTCATTGGTGACCCCAGTGCTTGGCTTACTCATTGGTGAGCTCAGTGCTTGAATCACTCATTGGTGACCCCAGTGCTTGGCTCACTCATGTGGTGACCTTAGTGCTTGACTCACGCATTGGTGAGCTCAGTGCTTGGCTCATTTATGTGAGCTCAGTGCTTGGCTCACTCATGTGAGCTCAGTGCTTGGCTCACTCATTTATGTGAGCTCAGTGTTTGGCTCACTCATTGGTGACCCCAGTGCTTGACTCACGCATTGGTGAGCTCAGTGCTTGGCTCATTTATGTGAGCTCAGTGCTTGGCTCACTCATGTGGTGAGCTCAGTGCTTGGCTCTCATTTATGTGAGCTCAATGCTTGAATCACTCATTGGTGACCCCAGTGCTTGGCTTACTCATTGGTGAGCTCAGTGCTTGAATCACTCATTCGTGACCTCAGTGCTTGGTTCACTCATGTGGTGACCTTAGTGCTTGACTTACGCATTGGTGAGCTCAGTGTTTGGCTCATGTGGTTAGCTCAGTGCTTGGCTCACTTGTGAGATCAGTGCTAGGTTCATTCATGTGATGAGCTCAGGGCTTGGCTCTCTCATGTGATGAGCTCAGGGCTTGGCTCTCTCATGTGATGAGCTCAGGGCTTGGCTCTCTCATGTGATGAGCTCAGGGCTTGGCTCATGTGGTGACCCCCAGTGCTTGGCTCACTCATGTGGTGAGCTCAGTGACTGGCTCATTTATGTGAGCTCAGGGCTTGGCTCACTCATGTGGTGAGCTCAGGGCTTGGTTTATGTGTTGACCCCCAGTGCTCGGCTCACTCATTTGGTGACTCCAGTGCTCGGCTCACTCATGTGGTGACTCCAGTGCTCGGCTCACTCATGTGGCGACTCCAGTGCCCGGCTCACTCATGTGGTGACTCCAGTGCCTGGCTCACTCATGTGGTGACTCCAGTGCCTGGCTCACTCATGTGGTGACTCCAGTGCCTGGCTCACTCATGTGGTGACTCCAGTGCCTGGCTCACTCATGTGGTGACTCCAGTGCCTGGCTCACTCATGTGGTGACTCCAGTGCCTGGCTCACTCATGTGGTGACTCCAGTGCCTGGCTCACTCATGTGGTGACTCCAGTGCCTGGCTCACTCATGTGGTGACTCCAGTGCCTGGCTCACTCATGTGGTGACTCCAGTGCCTGGCTCACTCATGTGGTGACTCCAGTGCCTGGCTCACTCATGTGGTGACTCCAGTGCCTGGCTCACTCATGTGGTGAAGTGAGGGAGCAGGCAGGTGTAGTGAGGAAGCAGGTAGGTGTAGTGAGGAAGCAGGTAGGTGTAGTGAGGAAGCAGGCAGGTGTAGGTAAGAAGCAGACAGGTGTAGGTAAGAAGCAGACAGGTGTAGGTAGGAAGCAGACAGGTGTAGGTAGGAAGCAGACAGGTGTAGGTAGGAAGCAGAGAGGTGTAGTGAGGGAGCAGGCAGGTGTAGTGAAGGAGCAGGCAGGTGTAGTGAGGAAGCAGGCAGGTGTAGTGAGGAAGCAGGCAGGTGTAGTGAGGAAGCAGGTAGGTGTAGGTAGGAAGCAGACAGGTGTAGGTAGGAAGCAGACAGGTGTAGGTAGGAAGCAGACAGGTGTAGGTAGGAAGCAGACAGGTGTAGGTAGGAAGCAGACAGGTGTAGGTAGGAAGCAGACAGGTGTAGGTAGGAAGCAGACAGGTGTAGGTAGGAAGCAGACAGGTGTAGTGAGGGAGCAGGCAGGTGTAGTGAGAAAGCAGGCAGGTGTAGTGAGAAAGCAGGCAGGTGTAGTGAGAAAGCAGGCAGGTTTAGTGAGAAAGCAGGCAGGTGTAGTGAGAAAGCAGGCAGGTGTAGTGAGAAAGCAGGCAGGTGTAGTGAGAAAGCAGGCAGGTGTAGTGAGAAAGCAGGCAGGTGTAGTGAGAAAGCAGGCAGGTGTAGTGAGAAAGCAGGCAGGTGTAGTGAGAAAGCAGGCAGGTGTAGTGAGAAAGCAGGCAGGTGTAGTGAGAAAGCAGGCAGGTGTAGTGAGAAAGCAGGCAGGTGTAGTGAGAAAGCAGGCAGGTGTAGTGAGAAAGCAGGCAGTTGTGGTGGTGGCAAGCTACACCTGACAGGTTACCTACCAGTAAGACAAGTATACGAGCATCTCCACTATCTTACGGACCATCTACCAGTCTTGCAAGATTATAAGTCATCTTAACACAGCGTGCAGGGAGGGCTGCCGAGACGGACAGTCACACAAACAAAGAGTTCCAGTCGTATGTGTCACTTAGACTGTCAGATGACAAAGAGATTACCAGGTGTGCACACACTGTGTACGTATGTGCACTCCTCTGTGCATATGGAGTTCCAGCTCTTCTTAACCATCGTATCTACATCATAATTCATGTCTGGAGTTCACATCTAAATATTTATCCAAGTACATTTCTCTGTCTTACCATCCTCAAATTTCTTATATTTCCTTTTGGCTAAATTGGCTGTTTAATTTTTATTTGTTCTTCCTTTGTTCTGTACAGTCCCTTAGTATTGTAGATATCTTAAATGTTGTGATCATATCTCCTATGAGTATATTATTACCATGTTCCTATTTGAGTTCCACTATCTTGTGATCATGTCATTTATAAATATCTTAAGTACTGACGACGTCCCCATCTGAGTACCTTGCATGTTGCAACCATGCCCGGTTTTTCTTTCCTCAAAATTAAGCAAACTCTCGTTTTAAAGTCCCATAATTCAGAACATGTGGTTACGTTAGTGTGCGCGTGCGTGTGTATGTGTGTGTGTGCCTGTGTGTGTGTGTGTGTACTCACCTAATTGTACTCACCTAATTGTGGTTGCAGGGGTCGAGACTCAGCTCCTGGCCCCGCCTCTTCACTGATCGCTACTAGGTCCTCTCTCTCTCTCTCTCTCTCTGCTTCCTGAGCTGTATCATACCTCTTCTTAAAACTATGTATGGTTCCTGCCTCCACTACTTCAGTTGCTAGGCTATTCCACTTCCTGACAACTCTATGACTGAAGAAATACTTCCTAACGTCCCTGTGACTCGTCTGAGTCTTCAGCTTCCAGTTGTGACCCCTTGTTTGTGTGTCCCCTCTCTGGAACATCCTATCTCTGTCCACCTTGTCTATTCCCCGCAGTATCTTGTATGTCGTTATCATGTCTCCCCTGACCCTTCTGTCCTCCAGTGTCGTCAGTTCGATCTCCCTCAACCTTTCCTCGTACGACATTCCCCTGAGCTCTGGGACTAGCCTTGTTGCAAACCTTTGTACTTTCTCTAACTTCTTGACGTGCTTGACCAGGTGTGGGTTCCAGACTGGTGCTGCATACTCCAGTATGGGCCTAACATACACAGTGTACAGTGTCTTGAACGATTCCTTATTAAGGTATCGGAACGCTATTCTCAGGTTTGCCAGGCGCCCGTATGCTGCAGCAGTTATTTGGTTAATGTGTGCCTCCGGTGATGTGCTCGGTGTTATGGTCATCCCAAGGTCTTTCTCCCTGAGTGAGGTCTGTAGTCTTTGTCCACCTAGCCTATACTCTGTCTGCGGTCTTCTTTGCCCCTTCCCAATCTTCATGACTTTGCATTTGGCTGGATTGAATTCGAGAAGCCAGTTACTGGACCACATGTCCAGCCTGTCCAGGTCTCTTTGCAGTCCTGCCTCATCCTCATCCGATTTAATTCTTCTCATCAACTTCACATCATCTGCGAATAGGGACACTTCAGAGTCTATTCCTTCCATCATGTCGTTCACATATCAAAAATAGCACTGGTCCTAGAACTGACCCCTGTGGGACCCCGCTCGTCACAGGCGCCCACTGTGATACCTCTTCACGTACCAGGACTCGTTGCTGCCTCCCTGTCAGGTATTCCCTGATCCATTGCAGTGCCCTCCCTGTTACATGCGCCTGATCCTCCAGCTTCTGCACTAATCTCTTGTGGGGAACTGTGTCAAAGGCCTTCCTGCAGTCTAGGAAAACGCAATCTACCCACCCCTCTCTCTCGTATCTTACTTCTGTTACCTTGTCATAAAACTCCAGGAGGTTTGTGATACAAGATTTGCCTTCCATGAACCCATGCTGGTTTTCATTTATAATCTTGTTCCTTTCCAGGTGTTCGACCACTCTCATCCTGATAATCTTCTCCATGACTTTGCACACAATACATGTCAGAGACACAGGTCTGTAGTTTAGCGCCTCGTTTCTGTTTCCTTTCTTAAATATGGGGACTACATTAGCTGTCTTCCATTTCTCAGGTAGTTGCCCAGTTTCAAGGGATGTGTTGAAGATTGTGGTTAGAGGCACGCACAGCATCTCTGCTCCTTCTCTAAGGACCCATGGGGAGATGTCCGGTCCCATCGCCTTTGAGGTGTCAAGGTCACTTAGGAGCTTCTTCACCTCCTCCTCAGTTGTTCGTATGTCATCCAACACTTGTTGGTATATTCCCTCTTGATGTTCCCTTCTGTGCTGTCTTCCCACAGCCCTTCCTGTCTCTACTATAAAAACTTCCTTAAATCTCCTGTTCAGCTCCTCACATACCTCCTGATCATTTCTTGTGAGTTCTCCACCTTCTGTCCTTAATCTGACCACCTGGTCTTTGACTGTTGTCTTCCTCCTGATGTGGCTATACAACAGTTTCGGGTCAGTCTTGATTCTCGATGCTGTGTCATTTTCATACTGTCGCTGGGCCTCCCTCCTTACCTGTGCATACTCATACCTCTGCTTAAAGCTATGTATGGATCCTGCCTCCACTACATCGCTTCCCAAACTATTCCACTTCCTGACTACTCTGTGGCTGAAGAAGTACTTCCTAACATCCCTGTGATTCATCTGTGTCTTCAACTTCCAACTGTGTCCCCTTGTTGCTGTGTCCCATCTCTGGAAAATCCTGTCTTTGTCCACCTTGTCAATTCCTCTGTATTTTGTATGTCGTTATCATGTCCCCCCTATCTCTCCTGTCCTCCAGTGTCGTCAGGTTGATTTCCCTTAACCTCTCCTCGTAGGACATATCTCTTAGCTCTGGGACTAGTCTTGTTGCAAACCTTTGCACTTTCTCTAGTTTCTTTACGTGCTTGGCTAGGTGTGGGTTCCAAACTGGTGATGCATACTCCAATATGGCCCTAACGTACACGGTGTACAGGGTCCTGAACGATTCCTTATTAAGATGTCGGAATGCTGTTTTGAGGTTTGCTAGGCTCCCATATGCTGCAGCAGTTATTTGGTTGATGTGCACTTCAGGAGATGTGCCTGATGTTATACTCACCCCAAGATCTTTTTCCTTGAGTGAGGTTTGTAGTCTCTGGCCCCCTAGACTGTATTCCGTCTGCGGTCTTCTTTGCCCTTCCCCAATCTTCATGACTTTGCACTTGGTGGGGTTGAACTCCAGGAGCCAATTGCTGGACCAGGTCTGCAGCCTGTCCAGATCCCTTTGTAGTTCTGCCTGGTCTTCGATCGAATGAATTCTTCTCATCACCTTCACGTCATCTGCAAACAGAGACACTTCGGAGTCTATTCCTTCTGTCATGTCGTTCACAAATACCGGAAACAGCACTGGTCCTAGGACTGACCCCTGTGGGACCCCGCTGGCCACAGGTGCCAACTCTGACACCTCGCCACGTACAATGCCTCGCTGCTGTCTTCCTGATAAGTATTCCCTGATCCATTGTAGTGCCTTCCCTGTTACCCCTGCTTGGTCCTCCAGTTTTTGCACTAATCTCTTGTGTGGAACTGTGTCAAACGCCTTCTTGCAGGCCAAGAAAATGCAATCCACCCACCCCTCTCTCTCCAGTAGGTTTGTGACAGGATTTCCCATCCCTGAAACAATGTTGGCTGCTGTTGAGATCATTCCTTTCTAGGTGTTCCACCACTCTTCTCCTGATAATCTTCTCCATGACTTTGCATACTATACATGTCAGTGACACTGGTCTGTAGTTTAGTGCTTCATGTCTGTCTGCTTTTTTAAAGATTGGGACTACATTTGCTGTCTTCCATGCCTTAGGCAATCTCCCTGTTTCGATAGATGTATTGAATATTGTTGTTAAGGGTACACACAGCGCCTCTGCTCCCTCTCTCAGGACCCATGGAGAGATGTATGAGCGCGTGCGTGCGTGCGCGTGCTCGCATAAGGTATATGGTTGCAGGAATAGTCTCAGCTCCTGGTCCTGCCTCTAACCTGGCTTATCAAATTCACTTCCTCCTATCGTACCTATTCTGATAGCAGCGTACCGAGTCTGCTTCCACCGCCTCTTCACCCAGGTCATTTAAGTTTCTGACCTCCCAGGGGTTAAAGAAATATTTACTCACGTTATTGCTCATTTATATCTCACATCCAATCGTCTCGTGTACACAGTTCCCATCTCTTGGGAAGTTCATCCATGGCCCTGATTATGGACCGGGCCGCGGGGGCGTTGGCCCCTGGAACACACTCCAGGTATACTCTATCAAGTCATATGAGTATTTTGGACATCGTTGTCATGTCTCCCATGGGTCTTCTATACTCTAATTTTATCAGGTTTAATTCTTTTAGTATCTTAATTACATTCCAGCGGCTTTGGGAATAATCTTATCGCAAACCTCGGCACATTCTTAGCTTCTAGGTTAAGTTATATTAGGTGTGGGTTCCATGATGGCGCGTACTACTCGATCTTCACTGACATTTAAAAAAAAACAGAATTAAGAATAAAGATTTAGTCCTGAAATCTGATCTTAGATTTGCTAAACACACATGAGCTGCTCGTTCAGTGGACGAGCGTCTCTGGCGACTCCATCATACACATCTCAAAAGTATTTCTCCATTAGTCTCTGTTCGGTCAGGTTTTCTTTACCTTTCAAAAAATTTGCCTTATTTGGACACTTGTGCAGTTTGTCCAGATCATTTTATGCTCTTCTGCCCTCCAGGTTATTTTCCTTATTTATTTCCCACTACACTAGGAATACATTGAACTGTAAGTCATTCAGTGTTTCACTTATAATACAAAGAGTACTGTTC
This sequence comes from Cherax quadricarinatus, assembly GCF_038502225.1. Classification (NCBI taxonomy): domain Eukaryota; kingdom Metazoa; phylum Arthropoda; class Malacostraca; order Decapoda; family Parastacidae; genus Cherax; species Cherax quadricarinatus. The sequence goes on along the minus strand of NC_091370.1, from coordinate 5,117,022 downwards.
CCAGACCCGAACCTTAGGAAACATCACTTTATAACCGTTTGTTACAAAAAACGCGATTTCTAAAAAGCTTAGAGATCTCCAGTGAATACTAGAAAGGACTGCCCTTCTAGCATCCAGCCTGTTACTGGGTTTTCGTAACAAGTAGTCAGTATCCTGGTCCAATTATCCATTAGAATTCAATAAGAATTAACAGTGCTTCAGGATTACAACTGGTAGGCTACTAACTAGAGAAATTAAAATTTAATAAATTTATTAATAATTAAGTTGTCTAGGCGTATATCAAATTAAATTAAATTAATATCAACAAAATAAGAATAATCACTTCTCTCGTGTACAGTATTATTGTGCTGAAAGCATATATCTCATATTTAAGTCTAAAGTACCGTCTGGTACATTAGCATTTAATAATACAATATACAAATAAGTTTATGTGTATGTGTGTAAGTGCTCTAAGTAGTTCACTATGTCTCACGACTCGACTAGACTTAAACAAGTAACTGACAAAGTCCTCAAATAAACTAACTTCTTGACCAACTGGCAATCAGAACAGTCTGCTTGAACAATAAAAAGAATGCTAAGCCCAATAGCAATATAACAAGCAAAAGTGACACAGAATCAGGAACAAGGAGATAATATAACGACACTAAGTAGGGATCATCAGCAGATCCTCCACAAAAGTCACCAAACTCCCATACTACTGAATCTAAGTTCAGCATAAGAAAATCCCCGACTGTGACAGTACACAGATACTGTGGAAAATGCTGTATATTTTCCGGAAATATGGTAATTTGTAGGTAAATAGATGACCTATATTGTATATAATAAAAATTATGTTATCGAAAATGGGAAGAAGCTGCGCCTGCACAGAAGACACTCGCCATTGTTGTTTTGAATTTGGATTAGAAACGTTAGTGTAATGGGAAGAATTTTCGTGCTCTAGAGGTAAAATTGGGCTGACACCTCTCAAATAGAAGGCGAAATTGTTGGATGTGCATTCCTGCATAACTTGAGATATCAGGCGACTGGACTCGACAGCGCCAGGAACCTCAGATAAGTCTTATGTTATAACTCTGGCCAGTGTTATTTTCATGTATAGACAGTGAGGTTTTCTGAGTATGATACACCTTAATCTCCAGTCAAATTGGTGAGTGATATTAAGATATTCTCCTTCTGTTATGTAAATTGTATATATATATAATCATTAATTTTAATATACAGTCTACAAATTTATATATTTACCAGAATTCCTGGTGATGTATATTTCATTTGTAATTAATAGGTCTAGAGGAACTTGTGGATATGACAGTGGTAGGTATCGAAGGGGGACATTTTTGTGACCTAGGTGTCTCAAATTCCTACTTGTCTGTGTAACTCTGATAATTAATAATTATCTTTGTTATTTACTGTTATGTACATCATGAGATACATTCAGATAAATGCAATTTTCCACAGATACCAGTACAAGTTAGGTCAGAAGCTACAGCTCAGGCCCTGAGTTGCTCAGAGTGTCTTTGCGACACACAACCTCAGTACAACGTCGAAAATCACTAAGTCTAGACAATGTTCTGTGAACAGAGCTCTACAGAACCAACAAGAAAGCTACAAAGACGATCTTCCAACAAGGGCCAATAAGGGAGAGTTAGGCACTTGTCAGGAATACATCCAACCACCAAGCGAGTTTAGACCAGACTGAATACTTCAGGCGAAGTGTGTACACCCCCCCTCGATCACATGATAGCTCCATGGACAGTTGCTGCCAAGCAACAACGAGAAGCCGGCAGAGTAACGAGCCACCAGCGATAATTAGAGTAGTTAGACAATCAAGACTTGAACTATGAGCACATAATATATGAATGTTTCATCCTACCTAACAAAAGTAACTAAGAAAAATAATAATATAAAGCAATATATTTACGATTTAGCTATTATCGCAAATATAAGCAATATAAAATTATATGAAAAGGTAATATACATTATATACAATGTGACCCATTCAGGGGCTGCAACACCGTTCTCTTAGATATTATCATTTTATCTATGACTGATCCTTTAGTTCTGGCCTCGTCAGTGACACAAGCCTTCTTGCATCTCTCTCTCTCTCTCTTGTTCCACTTCTCTAACCTTGTCATGCAACTCTGAGAGGTTTGTGAGACATGATTTACCTGTGCTGGTAGTGGTTTTTGGAATCACTTCTCTCTAGATGCTTCACAATTCTCCTAACATTTCTATTGTACCTGCTACACACAGTATTTAGCGTCATTTCCTAATGGTTATTAATTTTGCTCTATTTAAATAAGCTAAATTCTGATGATCTGTTCCATTTCTAAGGTGTACTTGGTGTTTCCTCCCATATATTTTATAATTTCTACGTGATTCTTGATCAGCTGTTTACATTCTTCATAGAATTTGTGTACTCACCTATCTGTACTAACTTATTTGTAACTGCAGGAGTCAAGTCACAGCTCCTGGCCCCGCCTCTTCGCTGGTCGCTACTAGATCCTCTATCCCTGCTCGAAGAGGTTTATTGTACGCCATCTTAAAGCTATGTATTGATCCTGCCTCCACTAGTTCATTCTCTACATTTTTCCATTTCCTGACAGCTCTAAGGCTGAAGAAATACTTCCTAACATCCCTAAGTCTCATATGAGTTAACTACCACTTGTGTTCCCTTATTGCTGTATCCCATCTCTGAAACATTCTGGTCGTGTGTGTGTGTGTGTACTGAACGACTTGTGTCCGTAACTGTCGAGTCTCAGCTCCTGGCCCCGCCTCTTAAACTTCAATCACCGGAATTATTGCTTCCTTGCCTCTTAGGTTATACCATACCTACTATTAAAAATGTGCATTGTAAGTGTATGTTAATGAAGGATTAGGGTGTGTGTGTGTGTGTGTGTGTGTGTGTGTGTGTGTGTGTGTGTGTGTGTGTGTGTGTGTGTGTGTGTGTGTGTGTGTGTGTGTGTGTGTGTGTCTAAGGTATTGAAAAGTATTCTTGACTTGATGTAACCAGGTAACCTGCAGCCTTAATGACCCTCGTGTATTTAATAAGCTTCAAATACCACATTAACCCAGCAACATCAGCAAAACGTCGCTACATTAGCCCAACGAAAAACTTAAATCTTTTGTAACATTAAACACCAACAATTAAACTCAAAACTCATCAATTAAGTGTGTGACGAGACTGGCAACACTTACACAACACACTTAGGCACACTTAAGTGTGATGATAATCTCGAGGTACAATTTAAAGTGCTATGATTGCACGTCACTTGTCAGTATTATTGGTAATTAATGTTTCGAAAAAATATTTAATTTTGAGACAATTCTGACTTTTTTTTAATTGACCTTGTCTAAAATCTCTGACATTATGATACAGTTCGTTGTATTATGTTGTATTGCCAACGCGTTATGTTGGTTAAAAAGTACGTAGAGCTTAAGTAGACCTTTACTAATACGGCGTTTTGTCTATAAGGACGCCGTCTGCCACCCAGTGTTGTCTTAGTGCCACCTGCCACCCAGTGTTGTCTTAGTGCCACCTGCCACCCAGTGTTGTCTTAGTGCCACCTGCCACCCAGTGTTGTCTTAGTGCCATCTGCCACCCAGTGTTGTCTTAGTGCCACCTGCCACCAAGTGGTGTCTTAGTGCCACCTGCCACCAAGTGGTGTCCTAGTGCCACCTGCCACCCAGTGTTGTCTTAGTGCCACCTGCCACCCAGTGTTGTCTTAGTGCCACCTGCCACCCAGTGTTGTCTTAGTGCCACCTGCCACCCAGTGTTGTCTTAGTGCCACCTGCCACCCAGTGTTGTCTTAGTGCCACCTGCCACCCAGTGTTGTCTTAGTGCCACCTGCCACCCAGTGTTGTCTTAGTGCCACCTGCCACCCAGTGTTGTCTTAGTGCCACCTGCCACCCAGTGTTGTCTTAGTGCCACCTGCCACCCAGTGTTGTCTTAGTGCCACCTGCCACCCAGTGTTGTCTTAGTGCCACCTGCCACCAAGTGGTGTCTTAGTGCCACCTGCCTTCCAGTGTTGTCTTAGTGCCACCTGCCACCAAGTGTTGTCTTAATGCCACCTGCCACCCAGTGTTGTCTTAGTGCCACCTGCCACCCAGTGTTGTCTTAGTGCCACCTAGTGTTGTCTTAGTGCCACCTGCCACCCAGTGTTGTCTTAGTGCCACCTGCCACCAAGTGTTGTCTTAGTGCCACCTGCCACCCAGTGTTGTCTTAGTGCCACCTGTCACCCAGTGTTGTCTTAGTGCCACCTGCCACCAAGTGTTGTCTTAGTGCCACCTGCCACCAAGTGTTGTCTTAGTGCCACCTGCCACCAAGTGTTGTCTTAGTGCCACCTGCCTTCCAGTGTTGTCTTAGTGCCACCTGTCACCCAGTGTTTTCTTAGTGCCACCTGTCACCCAGTGTTGTCTTAGTGCCACCTGCCTTCCAGTGTTGTCTCAGTGCCACCTGCCACCCAGTGATGTCTTCGTGCCACCTGCCTTCCAGTGTTGTCTTCGTGCCACCTGTCACCCAGTGTTGTCTTAGTGCCACCTGTCACCCAGTGTTGTCTTAGTACCACCTGTCACCCAGTGTTGTCTTAGTACCACCTGTCACCGATTGTTGTCTTAGTACCACCTGTCACCCAGTGTTGTCTTAGTACCACCTGTCACCCAGTGTTGTCTTAGTACCACCTGTCAACCAGTGTTGTCTTAGTACCACCTGTCAACCAGTGTTTTCTTAGTACCACCTGTCAACCAGTGTTGTCTTAGTACCACCTGTCAACCAGTGTTGTCTTAGTACCACCTGTCAACCAGTGTTGTCTTAGTACCACCTGTCAACCAGTGTTGTCTTAGTACCACCTGTCAACCAGTGTTGTCTTAGTACCACCTGTCAACCAGTGTTGTCTTAGTACCACCTGTCAACCAGTGTTGTCTTAGTACCACCTGTCAACCAGTGTTGTCTTAGTACCACCTGTCAACCAGTGTTGTCTTAGTACCACCTGTCAACCAGTGTTGTCTTAGTGCCACCTGTCAACCAGTGTTGTCTTAGTACCACCTGTCAACCAGTGTTGTCTTAGTACCACCTGTCAACCAGTGTTGTCTTACTACCACCTGTCAACCAGTGTTGTCTTACTACCACCTGTCAACCAGTGTTGTCTTACTACCACCTGTCACCCAGTGTTGTCTTAGTACCACCTGTCACCCAGTGTTGTCTTAGTACCACCTGTCAACCAGTGTTGTCTTAGTACCACCTGTCAACCAGTGTTGTCTTAGTACCACCTGTCAACCAGTGTTGTCTTAGTGCCACCTGTCAACCAGTGTCTTAGTGCCACCTGTCAACCAGTGTTGTCTTAGTACCACCTGTCAACCAGTGTTGTCTTAGTACCACCTGTCACCCAGTGTTGTCTTAGTACCACCTGTCAACCAGTGTTGTCTTAGTACCACCTGTCAACCAGTGTTGTCTTAGTACCACCTGTCAACCAGTGTTGTCTTAGTACCACCTGTCAACCAGTGTTGTCTTAGTACCACCTGTCAACCAGTGTTGTCTTAGTACCACCTGTCACCCAGTGTTGTCTTAGTACCACCTGTCACCCAGTGTTGTCTTAGTACCACCTGTCAACCAGTGTTGTCTTAGTACCACCTGTCACCCAGTGTTGTCTTAGTACCACCTGTCACCCAGTGCTGTCTTAGTACCACCTGTCACCCAGTGCTGTCTTAGTACCACCTGTCACCCAGTGTTGTCTTAGTACCACCTGTCACCCAGTGCTGTCTTAGTACCACCTGTCAACCAGTGCTGTCTTAGTACCACCTGTCACCCAGTGTTGTCTTAGTACCACCTGTCACCCAGTGCTGTCTTAGTACCACCTGTCAACCAGTGCTGTCTTAGTACCACCTGTCACCCAGTGTTGTCTTAGTACCACCTGTCACCCAGTGCTGTCTTAGTACCACCTGTCAACAGTGCTGTGTTAGTACCACCTGTCAACCAGTGCTGTCTTAGTACCACCTGTCACCCAGTGTTGTCTTAGTACCACCTGTCACCCAGTGCTGTCTTAGTACCACCTGTCACCCAGTGCTGTCTTAGTACCACCTGTCACCCAGTGCTGTCTTAGTACCACCTGTCACCCAGTGCTGTCTTAGTACCACCTGTCACCCAGTGCTGTCTTAGTACCACCTGTCACCCAGTGCTGTCTTAGTACCACCTGTCACCCAGTGCTGTCTAGTTCTTAACATCATGGTTGGCAGGTGTCATGATCTGAGTGATGGGCTCTTGATCAAAAGAATTAGTGACAGCCTTCCTTTCCCTGGATCATACCATGGGCCTTCTCAATATAATAATAATAATAATAATAATAATAATAATAATAATAATAATAATAATAATAATAATTTGAGAAAGCCTAGGGAACGAACGAATGTGACTGTTAAAAAAACAGGAGAGAATTATTAGATAGAGAGTTAGAAGTATTGGGAAGATGGAGGGAATATTTTGAGGAACCATTAAATGTTGATGAAGATAGGGAAGCTGTGATTTCGTGCACTGGGCAGGGAGGTATAACAACTTGTACGAGTGAGGAAGAGCCAGTTGTGAGTGTTGGGGAAGTGCATGAGGCAGTGGGTAGAATGAAAGGGGGTAAAGCAACTAGGATTGATGGAATAGACAGAAATTTTAAAAGTATCTGGAGATATAGTTTTGGAATGGTTGGTGCTTTTATTTAATAAATGTATGGAAGAGGGTAAGGTACCTAGGGATTGGCAGGATGCATAAATAGTTCCTTTATATAAAGGCAAAGGGGTCAAAATAGTGTAAAAGTTATAGAGGAATAAGCCTGGTGAGTATAGCTGGTAAAGTGTCGAGTTACTATTGAAAGAATTAGGAGTAAGATGGAGAGCAGGATAGCAGGTAGACAAGGAGGCTTTGGGAAGGGTAGGGGGTGTGTATACCAAGTGTTTACAGTAAAACAAACTGTAAACAGTATTTAGATAAGGGTAAAGAGATATTTGTTCCGGTTATGGATTTGGAAAAGGTTTATGATAGGGTGGATAGGCAGGCAATGTGGCAAATGTTGCAGATGTACGGAATAGGAGGTAGGTTATTGAAAGCAGTGAAAAGTGTTTACGAGGATAATGAGGCTCAGGTGAGTATGTAGGAGAGAGGGAGATTATTTCCCAGTAAAAGTAGGCCTTAGACAAGGATGTGTGATATTACCGTGGTTGTTCAATATATTTATGGATGGGGTTGTAAGAGAAGTGAATGCTCAGGTGTTGGCAAGAGGTGAGATGTGGGGTTAAAAGATAAAGAATATAACACAAAGTGGGAGTTGTCGCAGATGCTCTTTGCTGATGACACTGTGCTTTTGTGAGATTCTGAAGAGAAGTTGCAGAGGTTGGTGGATGAGCTTCGAAGGGTATGTAAAATAATGAATTTAAAAGCGAACATAGAGTAAGGTGATGAGGATAAAAAATTAGGTAACGAAAGATTTGGTATCAGATTGGAGGGAGAGAGTATGGAGGAAATGAACGTATTCAGATATCTGGAAGTGGACTTGTCAGCAGATGGGCTTGTGAAAGACAAGGTGAATCATGGAATTAATGAGGGGAAAAAAGGTGAGTGGTACACTGACTAGTCTATGGAGACAAAGAACCTTATCCATGAGAGTATAGTTATACCAACGCTCTTATATGGGTGTGAAGCATGGGTGGTGAATGTTGCAACAAGGAGAAGGCTGGAGGCAGTGGAGGTGTCGTGTCTGAGGGCAATGTGTGGTGTGAATATAATGCAGATCATCCACAGTTTTTAAATTAGGAGGAGGTGCGGGGTTAGCAAAACTACTATTATCCAGAGGGTTGAGGAGGGGTTGTTGAGGTAGTTCAGACATTTACAGAGGATGAACAAAGTAGCATGACTTGGAGAGTGAATAAACCTGTAGTGGAAGGAAGGCGGGGTAGGGGTCGGCCTAGGAGAGGTTGGAGGGAGGGGGTAAAGGAAGTTTTGTGTGCGAGGGGATGGGAAGTACAGTGTCTGCACTCTGAAGGAGCGGTGTTAATGTTGCAGTTTTATAACTGTAGTGTAAGTGTGCCTCTGGCAAGACAGTGATGGAGCGAATGATGAAAGTTTTTCTTCTTTTTCTGGTCACCCGACCTTCTTCTTCCTCCTACCTGCACCTCCACCTTCCCCACCACCTCCACTTCTACCCACACCTCCCCCTCTACCTCCACCTCCCCCTCCCCCTCTACCTCCACCTCCCCCTCTACCTCCACCTCTACCTCCCCCTCTACCTCCCCCTCCCCTTCTACCTCCACCTCCCCCTCTACCTCCACCTCCCCCTCTACCTCCCCCTTTACCTCCACCTCCCCCTGTACCTCCACCTCCACCTCCCCCCTACCTCCGCCTCCCACCTCCACCTCCCCTTCTACCTGCACCTCCCCCTCTACCTCCACCTCCCCCTCTACCTCCTCCTCTACCTCTACTTCCACCTCCACCTCTACCTCCACCTCCCCCTCTACCTCCCCCTCCCCTTCTACCTCCCCCTCCCCCTCTACCTCCACCTCTACCTCCACCTCCCCCTCTTCCTCCACCTCCCCCCACCGCCAGATACACTAACACGTTCAATTTACAAACACGACTTCGAAAGCCCAACATATTTCTTATAATAGTTATATATATGGACAAGTGTAAAGCAACGTTCACTCAGCCAGGTTCTAGTTGTGCCTAATGTACTGTGTAACGTGCAATTTGTATGCATATATATATATATATATTTGTGTACTCACTTATTTGTGGTTGCAGGGGTCAATTCACAGCTCCTGGCCCCGCCTCTTCATACACACTGGTTGTGTATGTGAAAGAGAGAGAGAGAGAGAGAGAGAGAGAGAGAGTGTGTACTCACTTGTATGTGGTTGTAGGGGGTCGATTCACAGCTCCTGAGTGTGATCACTGCGAGACTTACGTCTCGAGACACTCCCCAGATAGGGAGCTAAGGCCGGGTCACCACTACTTGGAAAAGACCCGGGCCGGGTGTTTTCCAAATTATGTTGAGCATTTCGGGCAATTTAGGTCAGTTTTGTCCCAGGATGCGACCCATAGACAGGTACGTATTTTACTTGTGGGTAAACAGGGACATGAGGTGTCTTTCGGAAACAGGTCCTAATGTTTTCCAGCCGTACCGGGGGATCGATCCCCTGACCTCAGTATGTGAGAAGTGTGCACTACTGATCGAGCTACGGGACAATTCCAGCTGCCACGAAAAAAAAAATTTTTTTTGCTATCTTTAAAACCCATTCTGGCTGTCATGAAGCAAAGATTTGCTATCTTTAAAACTCGTTCTGGCTGTCTTTTGTGTGTCCGTGTATTTTAGAGCTCGACTGTTCGCTGTCTTGCTATCTTTTATATTAATTTAACCAGTAAGTTATTTCTAAAGTAACTGGTTCACAGTTTAGTATGGTACTTCATGTTTATTTTTCTGCTTGTACATAAGGAACATATGTGAATTCTTGGAGGTGTCTAGCAGGTTGTTTCCCTCGACTTCCAGCACATCCATGCGATGAGATCACACAGGTGAAACCATACTATGGGTGGGGTTAGAACTCGCGATCAGAGTCATAAAACTCTATACTGAAGCGTCTGGAGTTTTATGACTGTCTGATCGCGGGTTCTATCCCCTCCCGTGGTATGGTTTGTTTGCAATCGTGTCATTACGATTTCGTGAATCACACAGGTCCTCTGCACCAGCCTCTCTCAGTGCTCAGAAATAACAGTGTCCAGTTCCAAGGCTTTCGTTCCATTTGGATTCGTTGTCAATTCTCTCGTTTCCTTCATTATTGTTGCTTCTTCTAATATTAACTGCTTGTGCCTTTCTCCCATGTGTATTATGAACTCATCTATATGTGGTTACAGGGATCGAGTCTGACCTCCTGGACCCAACATTGAAGCGGTGTGTGTAGCTGCTGGCGAGGCTGTTAACTGACCCAGTAACAACCTCTCTGCACTTACCATATCGGATTATATCAATGTCCAGGCTCTGTATGACCCCTGTGGGCTTGATGCTTTCCAATGCATATATCTAAATTTCTCCACGGGAAGTGGAACAGAATTCTTCCTCCGTAAGTCATGCGTGTCGTAAGAGGCGACTAAAATGCCGGCAACAAGGGGCTAGTAACCCACTCTCCTGTACACATTACTAATTTCAAAGAGAAAAGCTATGGATATCATAACTAACGATACACTAATGGTTTTTTCAGTCCAATACAGAGTTTAACACCGGAGACGTTAAAATAAGAAGTAATCAGTCCCTCAGCGTGATAGAACGTGTTCAGTCTCAGGCTGAGGGACTGATTACCTCTCCAACTGTCTCTAGTATATTATCCTTGTACTGAATTGAAAACGCTACGTTTTGGGGATACTTCATAAGCAAAGATACCCAGGTGTTGCACATGTGTCTTATTCATCAGTTTACAGACAAATCGAAAGAGTTGATCATATATCATTGTCCGTGGCGTCCTGCTTGTAGCGCCCGTGTCAGTGGTAATTAGGAGACAGTGTTACTTGCCTTGACCTCAGCTCCCGATACTTTCTCAGGAACGGCATTAACCTGACCGTAGGACGCGGTCTGTGCGCCAACACACCCGTTGTTACACTTTACTGTGACCTCTTCTTCACCTCCTGTGCACTCGTGTTTACATACCGTGCTCTCCTACACTTATATTCACATGTGCATCCATAAATGTAACTCACACATATTAAACCTATGTAAATGAATCTCTAAATCCGAATATAGAAGGCTCGAACCTCGGTCTGGTCAACACGACACACGAATCCAATTTTCGTAACCTGACTTCCCCCAAACTCAGCACTTACACAAAATTCATTTTTACACATTTATAAAACATGGTATTAATAATAACAAAAAAAAAAGCTGGATAATTTATAAGCTTGATTTATCTCCACTAAATATCGGTGCCATAAACGTAAATACAAACATTTATTAGTGAAATTTGTGAATATTTATTTTATAACCCATAAGCAAATTACTATATTATTGTATTATTACTAATATTGTCTTATTATTATTACTACTACTAATATATTGTATTATTATTAATATTGCTGTATACTAACTGTCCCCTTCAAGGCAGGCGAAACTGCTGACCTGGAGAGTGTACAAAGAGCTTACACGGCACACACAAGTACCATAAGGCACCTGAATTACTGGGAACGGTTGAAGTCCCTTGATTTGTATTCCCTGGAACGCAGGCGAGAGAGATACATGATAATATACACTTGGAAAGTCCTAGAGGGACTAGTACCGAACTTGCACACGAAAATCACTCACTACGAAAGCAAAAGACTCGGCAGACGATGCAACATCCCCCCAATGAAAAGCAGGGGTGTCACTAGCACGATAAGAGACCATACAATAAGTGTCAGGGGCCCGAGACTGTTCAACTGCCTCCCAGCATACATAAGGGGGATTACCAATAGACTCCTGGCTGTCAAGCTGGCACTGGACAGGCACCTAAAGTCAGTACCTGACCAGCCGGGCTGTGGTTCGTACGTCAGTTTGCGTACGGCCAGCAGTAACAGCCTGGTTAATCAGGCCCTGATCCACCCCGAGGCCTGGTCTCAGACCGGACAGCGGGAGTGTTAACCCCCGAAACCCTCTCCAGGTAAACTCCAGGTATACTATTATTGTATTGTATTATTATTGTTAAGGGGAAGCCCTAAACGCGAAGGGGTTATACAGCACCTGAGGGAATGGAAGGCTATCAGAGTCAATAAAAGAAAGGAGAAGGATGGCTCCAATTCCTTGGATCAAGAGCCCATTTCCAGCAAGAAGGCACTTCCCTGGATGAACAACGAGATATAAAACAGTGACCGTCTTGGAGTCTCACGTCTACCACCTCACTCTCTCCACCTCAACAATAACAATAATATGAATAATAACACTATTAATATAAAATAATAATATAAATAATATGAATAATCTTCATATAAAATAATATGAATATTAATATAAAATTATAATAATAATAATGGTAATAATAATAATAATAATAATTAGTAATATTTATGGAGCACATCAATCATGTAACTAAATACTCACAGCCATAAAAGAAATATGTGTAACAAACAGTACAATAAAAACAAGGATAAAATCAATAAACAATAAAAGCGACGAACATAAATGTTTGACACAGGTAAACAGTATCATAACAGGATAAAATAACCAGCAGTAATTACAAAAAAAAAATAATTATCGTCAAAATACTCTTCTAAAAGTTCACCGAAGTCCCCACAGACACCTCGGTAATTATTAAAACATAAGGCAGAAAGGCTTAAGTCGTGGGCAGACTGTTAAGATTTGTTCAACAATCAGTGGCACCTCACAAGCTGCCCAAGGATGGGGGACGTACAAGTGGGCGAGACATTTGCATTTGATCCTCAGTCGATAGATACTCTTCTCAAAGGGGACAATTCCTGTTGAAGGAGGAGGAGGAGGAGGAGGAGGGCGAAACACACACGTCCTGTGGTATCCTGTATAGCCTGTGTCCAGTCTGCAGGGCCCACCAGGCCCGCCACTTACCATGGGCATATCAGTGGACATGGCCCATGAAGTCACTGTGAAGCAAAGGTCTACCGTAGAGTGGGTAGCTACAGCAACCCTTATCTGGGCATCTACCAGCTATCTTCCCGGGACACCAACATGATTTGGACACCAACATGATCTGGATAACATGACCCGGACACCAACATGACCTGAATAACATGACCCGGACACCAACATAGCCTGGATAACATGACCTGGACAACATGACCCGGACACCAACAGAATAACATGACATCCTTGTACCAAGCGTGGAGACATGCCAACCACTGAACCTGGGTAAACAAAACGGAGAAACTAAGTTCACATTTAACCGAGAAACAAGCAAGCCAGCTAACAAGACAAGGGCAGTGAGTATTACACTGTACTCCAGAGTAAATAATCCTCACTAGCAACCACAGCAAATTATTATAATCAAGGGGGAAGCGCTAAACCCGGAGGATTATACAGCGCCTGGGGGGGATGTGGAAGGCATTCAGGCTTAATTCGGGGAGCTGGAGCACAGATCCAATTCCCTAAATCAAGAGCTCCTCACCAACATCAAGGAACCTTCCTTGAGGGGAATCACAGCAAAGCCATCACCACCCTCGCTTTTAGACCCGTCAAGATCCTTATCTAATCATAACCTAACAATAACACAAGGAGAGTATAAATGAGGATATTATCCAGATAACTAAAGCGTGGAAGCAATCTTCAGAGAAAATTCATTAAACTTAGCAATTTTGAGTCATTTGGGCGTGCTTCCTTAAGACATCTACTGTCCCTGTTCACCTAGCAGTAAGTAGGTACCTGGGTGTTAGCTGATTGGTGTGGGTCGCATCCTGGGGACAAAATTAACTTAAGCTGCCCGAAATGCTCTGCATAACCAGAGGTTTTCTATATAGTATGTCACTGATGTCAGCTATGGTCTGTATAAGTTGTATCATGTACTTGTAGAAATAAAGATTATTATTATTAACTTCAGAGATTCTGGGGAGGGATTATCTTGCAATCTAACATGTCGACATTATTTATTTTTGAGGGGGGACTTGAGCTACAGTTCACCACAGCCAAGCTGGTGGGAGATTCATCTGTAAAAACTTGCATTTGTAGTTACAGTGGTGGCCCATGCTAACCTCCCTATGGTGACTCACGAAATCGTAATGACACACTGGCCTGGAGTTTTAAGACTCTCCCTGGGTTCCAGCAATACCCTTTCCATGGCTTGTTTGCAATAGTGTTATTACGATTTCGTGAGGAGTGTTATGTTACACAACGCTGACGTTTGTTCACCATGTGCAAGTTGCACCTGCAACAGTGAACTACCATCAACTTGACAGTGTTAGCATAAGCACTTCCACCCTAACACTAATATATTTTTACACTGAAAATAACGCAGTGTTGTTGTAGGCAGAACAGGTTACACTGTCGAAAATTACACTACTGTGATACCTGATGACTTTCTGCATCTAGCAGGTAATGCTCTGATACCTGATGAATTGCTGCCTCTAGCAGGTACTGCTCTGATACCTGATGAATTGCTGCCTCTAGCAGGTACTGCTCTGATACCTGATGAATTGCTGCCTCTAGCAGGTACTGCTCTGATACCTGATGAATTGCTGCCTCTAGCAGGTACTGCTCTGATACCTGATGAATTGCTGCCTCTAACAGGCACTGCTCTGATACCTGATGAATTGTTGCCTCTAGCAGGTACTGCTCTGATACCTGATGAATTGCTGCCTCTAGCAGGTACTGCTCTGATACCTGATGAATTGCTGCCTCTAGCAGGTACTGCTCTGATACCTGATGAATTGCTGCCTCTAGCAGGTACTGCTCTGATACCTGATGAATTGCTGCCTCTAGCAGGTACTGCTATGATAAATGATGATTGCCTCTAGCAGATACTGCTTTGATAAATAATGATTACTGCCTCTAGCAGAACAAATATTAGGACAGGGTTTGACTTCAGTAATGTCAACTTGGTGTGGGCCAGTACACCTCCTGCAGTTGAAGAAGTGAACAATATCGTGCAACTGAACGGAACTGTTACGGCAGAGTTCTCCACTTTTATCAAGGTTGATGGACAAAACACCTCATAATCTTTACTCTGAGTTATATACGAGTATCATAATTTGATATCATTTGCCTCACAAACTTACGTTAGGAAATAATTTTAAGTAATTTAAACTGTCAGTTACTTGTTCTTGACAGAAACACCGGAATATTGGAGTGTCTTGTATGGTATAAATTGACTTGTTATAGAATTAGAGCAAATTACCTCAGTATCATGTTATTAAAGTACTGACATGTTGAACTAGACATGTGCAATACCTGGGTATCATTATTCTGGAGCTGTTTTGCTAACTTGTCTTTGTCAGTTCAGTACATACGCTATTGGAGGTGTTGAAACGGGAAACAATTAAAGAGGAGGTAATCAGTCCCTCAGCCTAGACGGAGAACTTCACCAGCTTAAGTCTGTAGATACCTGGTTCAGAAAACATACAAGTTGATGAATGATCACAAGTTGATGGATTGATCACGACTCCAGGCTTGGGGACTGTTTACCTCAAACTCTTGATCTTCCACCATTCTTCTCTGTACTGAACCGAGGAAGCCACTAGTTGGCGAGCGAGGAAGCCACTAGTTGGCGAGCGAGGAAGCCACTAGTTGGCGAGAAGTCTCAAGACTGAAGATAACCAGGTGTTGCACATGCGTCTTATCATATTACCTCAGTGCCATGCCACCTTTTTTATTTTAAAAAAAATTGATGGTGTAATGATGTATAACCTTTTCTCGTTCTGTCTAACATCAGAACACAAGAAGCTTGGATATGCTGCGGTAATTGCTACTTAACTGAGCCCTTCAACATGCCTACCTTGGTCTTGATGGACTCGTCACCCATGACAGGCTACTCTACCCTTATTAATAATAATAATCATTATTTCTACAAGTACATGGAGAAACTGGATTACTTCCCATTTTCCAGGTACTGTATGACCGCACATAAATTCCCCAGATACTGCATGACCGCACATACATTCCCCAGGTACTGTATGACCGCGCATACATTCCCCAGGTGTTGTTTGACTATGACATGTTCAGTACTTCCTCGTGATTACAAGCTGTTGTTTCTCCATCACTGATAAGGAACCCTGAACAGATGAAACAGCTCTGTTGCATTTAAACTGATGTACGGTATACGAGGTTTATAATTACTCTCATGAAGACAGAGCAAATGATCAACATACATATTACTGAAGGAAACACATGCGGAATTGCTTCGGCAGGCAACCCTCTAATTGCTTCTTCAGGCAACCCATCATACCAAACTGATACCGTAGGCATCCCATCAAACATAACTGCTCCTGCAGGCAACCCATCAAACATAACTGCTCCTGCAGGCATCCCATCAAACGTAACTGCTCCTGCAAGCATCCCATTAAACCTAACTGTTCCTGCAGGCATCCCATCAAACATAACTGCTCCTGCAGGCATCCCATCAAACGTAACTGCTCCTGCAGGCATCCCATCAAACATAACTGCTCCTGCAGGCATCCCATCAAACATAACTGCTCCTGCAGGCATCCCATCAAACATAACTGCTCCTGCAGGCATCCCATCAAACCTAACTGCTCCTGCAGGCATCCCATCAAACCTAACTGCTCCTGCAAGCATCCCATCAAACGTAACTGCTCCTGCAAGCATCCCATTAAACCTAACTGTTCCTGCAAGCATCCCATCAAACCCAACTGTTCCTGCAAGCATCCCATCAAACCTGTTCCTGCAAGTATCCCATCAAACCCAACTGTTCCTTCAAGCATCCCATCAAACCCAACTGTTCCTGCAAGCATTCCATCAAACCTAACTGCTTGGCTATGAGAAAACCTTCTCACTGCAGTTCTAATTTCTTTACATTATGAATCTAAAGTAATGAAATCACAATATTCTTCAGTCTAATTATCCTCTGTGAGTCACTGATGCAATTCCCTGTGTCTGGAGTCCCTCTCTCCCAACATAACAGATGTTTCAGCATCCTATGCTGAACTATTTACTGTTAAGGGCAGTGGACCTTGACCTGGCTCGCCAGTTTAATGCCATTCACAGTGTGAGTCAGGTGTGAGGCACATGACCAGCAGTTGAGAGGCCAGTCACTGGCCTCTGAGGTTAGTAACTGTGACCTCACCCTGCAGGTCATCTTCCTGACACCAACTAAGATGATAAATGATAAGATGATAAATTAGACGCAGGTACAACATCTGGGTATCTTAACTGTGTAGATGTTTCGCCACTCAGTGGTATATTAAATCAATGAGAAGACTGAAACGGTAGACGAGATAATCAGTCTCTCAGCCTAGAAGACCGATACTGAACACCTGATTCTAGAATGAGGGACTGATTACCTCATCTTCTACGTTTTCAGTCTTCTGTACTGATAAAGCTAATATATGGCGAAACGCTTGCATAGTAACGTTGATAAATTAGACACATGTACAACACTTGGGTATCTTTACTGTGGAAACGTTTCGCCACACAGTGACTTCATCAGTCTTATACGAAGACGAATGGTGAAGATCAGAGGGAGGTTGAGGCAATCAGTCCCTAAACCTGGAGTCGATATGTTTAGTCCACCAATCTCGATTAAATGAACACATCGACTCCAGGCTAAATGACTGATTACCTCAAACTCCTTATCTTTCACCTTTCTCTGTATTGGACTGAAGAAGCCACTGGCTGGCAAAACGTTTCCACAATAAAGATACCAAGTGTTACATATATTTCTAATTCATTATATACGAAGTGTTCCAGCCAGAGTATTGACACTTTCTCCTCTCCAAGTGAAATTGTCTGTCCACTGACATTTATTCCCAAAAAAATATTCTATCTTCGTTAAATACAACCATGTTTACTTAATCATACCACGGGAGGGGTTAGAACCCGTGATCAGAGTCATAAAACTCCAGACCGACGCGTTAGCCACTGGGCCAGCTGGCTACAATAAGATTCATCCAACTAGGTATATTTATACACTATAGGAAGGTTAGTATAGGCCACCACTGTGACCACAAATGTAAGTATTGTAGCTAGCTGACCCAGTAACTAACGCATCTGTCTGGAGTTTTGTGACTCTCTGATCGCGGGTTCTAACCCCACCCTAGTATGGTTTGTTTGCATTCGTGTCATTACGATTTCGTGAGTCAAGTTTAAAATATACTATACACAGAGGAGAGAGGAGCTTACGACGACGTTTCGGTCCGACTTGGACCATTCACAAAGTCACAAAGTTCCACGGTATTGTGCCCTTTTGTATTTCATATATACTAATGATAAATTAAGTGCAGATACAAGAAAGAGATTGCAAGAAAGAATTACCGACAGTATGTTGGGTAAAAGGACACAGGAGGCCTGGTCACAGACCGGGCCGCGGGGGCGTTGACCCCCGGAACTCTCTCCAGGTAAACTCCAGGTACTGTTAATGACACATTTTGTTGAGCGTAACGTTGCCACTGTAAAATGTCGCATTGGTTGAACCTTTGGTTCTTACCTGGCGTTATGTATCAGCCAGTGTTGAACCCCAGTCCAGTACTGGTGAGTCAGTGGTGACTGCTGCAATGTTGAACCCCAGTCCAGCACTGGTGAGTCAGTGGTGACTGCTGCAATGTTGAACCCCAGTCCAGTACTGGTGAGTCAGTGGTGACTGCTGCAATGTTGAACCCCAGTCCAGCACTGGTGAGTCAGTGGTGACTGCTGCAATGTTGAACCCCAGTCCAGCACTGGTGAGTCAGTGGTGACTGCTGCAATGTTGAACCCCAGTCCAGTACTGGTGAGTCAGTGGTGACTGCTGCAATGTTGAACCCCAGTCCAGCACTGGTGAGTCAGTGGTGACTGCTGCAATGTTGAGCCCCAGTCCAGTACTGGTGAGTCAGTGGTGACTGCTGCAATGTTGAACCCCAGTCCAGTACTGGTGAGTCAGTGGTGACTGCTGCAGTGTTGAACCCCAGTCCAGTACTGGTGAGTCAGTGGTGACTGCTGCAGTGTTGAACCCCAGTCCAGTACTGGTGAGTCAGTGGTGACTGCTATGTTGAACCCCAGTCCAGTACTGGTGAGTCAGTGGTGACTGCTGCAGTGTTGAACCCCAGTCCAGTACTGGTGAGTCAGTGGTAACTGCTGCAATGTTGAACCCCAGTCCAGTACTGGCGAGTCGGTGGTGACTGCTGCAATGTTGAACCCCAGTCCAGTACTGGTGAGTCAGTGGTGACTGCTGCAGTGTTGAACCCCAGTCCAGTACTGGTGAGTCAGTGGTAACTGCTGCAATGTTGAACCCCAGTCCAGTACTGGCGAGTCAGTGGTGACTGCTGCAATGTCGAACCCCAGTCCAGTACTGGTGAGTCAGTGGTGACTACTGCAATGTTGAACCCCAGTCCAGTACTGGTGAGTCAGTGGTGACTGCTGCAATGTCGAACCCCAGTCCAGTACTGGTGAGTCAGTGGTGACTACTGCAATGTTGAACCCCAGTCCAGTACTGGTGAGTCAGTGGTGACTGCTGCAATGTCGAACCCCAGTCCAGTACTGGTGAGTCAGTGGTGACTACTGCAATGTTGAACCCCAGTCCAGTCCTGGTGAGTCAGTGGTGACTGCTGCAGTGTTGAACCCCAGTCCAGTACTGGTGAGTCAGTGGTGACTGCTGCAATGTTGAACCTCAGTCCAGTTCTGGTGAGTCAGTGGTGACTGCTGCAGTGTTGAACCCCAGTCCAGCATTGGTGAGTCAGTGGTGACTGCTGCAGTGCTGAACCCCAGTCCAGCACTGGTGAGTCACTGGTGAGTGCTGCAGTACTGGTGAGGCAGTGGTGACTGCTGCAGTGCTGAACCCCAGTCCAGCACTGGTGAGTCACTGGTGAGTGCTGCAGTACTGGTGAGTCAGTGGTGACTGCTGCAGTGTTGAACCCCAGTCCAGTACTGGCGAGTCAGTGGTGACTGCTGCAGTGTTGAACCCCAGTCCAGCACTTGTGAGTGGTGACTGTTGCAGTGCTGAACCCCAGTCCAGTATTGGTGAGTCAGTGGTGACTGCTGCAGTGCTGAACCCCAGTCCAGTACTGGTGAGCCAGTAGTGATTGCTGCAGTGCTGAACCCCAGTCCAGCACTGGTGAGCCAGTAGTGATTGCTGCAGTGCTGAACCCCAGTCCAGCACTGGTGAGTCACTGGTGACTGCTGCAGTGCTGAACCCCAGTCCAGTACTGGTGAGTCAGTGGTGACTTTTGCAGTGTTGAACCCCAGTCCAGAACTGGCGAGTCAGTGGTGACTGCTGCAGTGTTCAGCCCCAGTCCGGTACTGGTGAGTCAGCGGTGACTGCTGCAGTGTTCAGCCCCAGTCCAGTACTGGTGAGTCACTGGTGACTGCTGCAGTGCTGAACCCCAGTCCAGCACTGGTGAGTCAGTGGTGACTGCTGCAGTGCTGAACCCCAGTCCAGTACTGGTGAGTCAGTGGTGTGGTGACTTCTGCAGTGTTGAACCCCAGTCCAGTACTGGTGAGTCAGTGGTGACTTCTGCAGTGTTGAACCCCAGTCCAGCACTTGTGAGTGGTGACTGTTGCAGTGCTGAACCCCAGTCCAGTATTGGTGAGTCAGTGGTGACTGCTGAACCCCACTCCAGCACTGGTGAGCCAGTAGTGACTGCTGCAGTGCTGAACCCCAGTCCAGTACTGGTGAGTCAGTGGTGTGGTGACTTCTGCAGTGTTGAACCCCAGTCCAGTACTGGTGAGTCAGTGGTGACTTCTGCAGTGTTGAACCCCAGTCCAGTACTTGTGAGTCAGTGGTGACTTCTGCAGTGTTGAACCCCAGTCCAGTACTGGTGAGTCAGTGGTGACTGCTGCAGTGTTGAACCCCAGTCCAGTACTGGTGAGTCAGTGGTGACTTCTGCAGTGTTGAACCCCAGTCCAGTACTGGTGAGTCACTGGTGACTGCTGCAGTGTTGAACTCCAGTCCAGTACTGGTGAGTCAATGGTGACTTCTGCAGTGTTGAACCCCAGTCCAGTCCTGGTGAGTCAGTGGTGACTGCTGCAGTGTTGAACCCCAGTCCAGTACTGGTGAGTCAGTGGTGACTTCTGCAGTGTTGAACCCCAGTCCAGTACTGGTGAGTCACTGGTGACTGCTGCAGTGTTGAACCCCAGTCCAGTACTGGTGAGTCAATGGTGACTACTGCAGTGTTGTACCATTGTGAGTCACACCATGATGCTCACACCATGACACTCACACCATGGCGCTCACACCATGACACTCATACCATGGCGCTCACACCATGACACTCACACCATGGCGCTCACACCATGACACTCGCACTATGACACACACACACCATGACACACACACCATGACATTCACACCGTGACACTCACACCATGGCGCTCACACCATGACACTCACACCATGGGGCTCACACCATGGCGCTCACACCGTAACACACACCATGACTCACACCAAGACACACCATGACACTCACCCCATGACGCTCACACCATGACACTCACACCATGACGCTAATACCATGACACACCATGACGCTTTACACCATGACATACCATGACACACCATGACGCTCACACCATGACATACCATGACACACCATGACGCTCACACCGTGACATACCATGACGCTCACACCATGACATACCATGACACACCATGACGCTCACACCGTGACATACCATGACGCTCACACCATGACATACCATGACACACCATGACGCTCACACCGTGACATACCATGACACACCAGCAACATTCGGAAGGATGCACTAGTCAAGTTGATGTGTTGCAGAGGTCTGAGCACAGGTCAGACCTCTGCAACACAAAAGATTTAAGTTTTACCATGAATTAAGGAAATATCCTGGACTTCACCTTACGAAACAAAGCAAATGAGATAATGGTTATGGACAAGGTAGATTAGATAGATTAGTATGTGATTTTCGTTCACCATGAGGCGGGCCAAAGCAACATGGGTTCGAGCCCTCGGCTAGTCGCAGTGTTATTATTCATTAAACACCACTCGTTCGTGGTTACAATACGATATATACTGCTTATAGAGGCTAGTACACCAAACGGGGTTGTTGAATGAAATTATCTCCGAGGCACCCACACCATCGTATGTCCTCGGACCACGGTACAACACCTGGCTCTGCTGGGTGCGTGATTTTTGTAGGATTGGATGGTCCTGTGGGTTAAAGCATTGTGTGATTTTCGCTCACCAAGGGGTAGGCCAAAACAACATGGGTTCGAGCCCTCGGCTAGTAGCAATGTTGTTTTATATATATATATATATATATATATATATATATATATATATATATATATATATATATATATATATATATTTATTATCACACTGGCCGATTCCCACCAAGGCAGGGTGGCCCGAAAAAGAAAAACTTTCACCATCATTCACTCCATCACTGTCTTGCCAGAAGGGTGCTTTACACTACAGTTTTTAAACTGCAACATTAACACCCCTCCTTCAGAGTGCAGGCACTGTACTTCCCATCTCCAGGACTCAAGTCCGGCCTGCCGG
Organism: Cherax quadricarinatus; assembly: GCF_038502225.1. NCBI lineage: Eukaryota > Metazoa > Arthropoda > Malacostraca > Decapoda > Parastacidae > Cherax > Cherax quadricarinatus. Next base: position 5,094,902 of record NC_091370.1, on the reverse strand, counting down.
TTTCCCTGAACCCCTTCATAAATGTTACTTTGCTCACACTCCAACAGCACGTCAAGTATTAAAAACCATTTGTCTCCATTCACTCCTATCAAACACGCTCATGCATACCTGCTGGAAGTCCAAGCCCCTCGCACACAAAACCTCCTTTACCCCCTCTCTCCAACCTTTCCTAGGCCGACCCCTACCCCACCTTCCTTCCACTACAGACTGATACACTCTTGAAGTCATTCTGTTTCGCTCCATTCTCTCTACATGTCCGAACCACCTCAACAACCCTTCCTCAGCCCTCTGGACAACAGTTTTGGTAATCCCGCACCTCCTAACTTCCAAACTACGAATTCTCTGCATTATATTCACACCACACATTGCCCTCAGACATGACATCTCCACTGCCTCCAGCCTTCTCCTCGCTGCAACATTCATCACCCATGCTTCACACCCATATAAGAGCGTTGGTAAAACTATACTCTCATACATTCCCCTCTTTGCCTCCAAGGACAAAGTTCTTTGTCTCCACAGACTCCTAAGTGCACCACTCACTCTTTTTCCCTCATCAATTCTATGATTCACTTCATCTTTCATAGACCCATCCGCTGACACGTCCACTCCCAAATATCTGAATACATTCACCTCCTCCATACTCTCTCCCTCCAATCTGATATTCAATCTTTCATCACCTAATCTTTTTGTTATCCTCATAACCTTACTCTTTCCTGTATTCACCTTTAATTTTCTTCTTTTGCACACCCTACCAAATTCATCCACCAATCTCTGCAACTTCTCTTCAGAATCTCCCAAGAGCACAGTGTCATCAGCAAAGAGCAGCTGTGACAACTCCCACTTTGTGTGTGATTCTTTATCTTTTAACTCCACGCCTCTTGTCAAGACCCTCCCATTTACTTCTCTTACAACCCCATCTATAAATATATTAAACAACCACGGTGACATCACACATCCTTGTCTAAGGCCTACTTTTACTGGGAAATAATTTCCCTCTTTCCTACATACTCTAACTTGAGCCTCACTATCCTCGTAAAAACTCTTCACTGCTTTCAGTAACCTACCTCCTACACCATACACTTGCAACATCTGCCACATTGCCCCCCTATCCACCCTGTCATACGCCTTTTCCAAATCCATAAATGCCACAAAGACCTCTTTAGCCTTATCTAAATACTGTTCACTTATATGTTTCATGCCATATATATATATATATATATATATATATATATATATATATATATATATATATATATATATATATATATATATATGGCATGATAGAGGCAGGTAAGACAGCCTCAGGTAATAGGGCACAAGAGTTGGACACCTGTAATTAACACAGGCTCGTGACCTGCCCAGGTGAGATGGAAGTGACTCTGAAGTCCAGTTTGCCCACTCACCTACTCTCACTGTGTCCCACTCCCACACACACACACACACACACACACACACACAGTCCTACCTACCCTGTTACTCTGATTGCCACTCAGGCACACTGAATATTAATCTGATTCTCACTAAGGCGTTCTGAGTTCCATTCACATTTCTCCTCACTCTGGTTAGTTCCTACAATATGTACACAAAACCATGTGACTTAGATCACCTACCTGCCAGTCTTCCCACATTTACAACACATACTTCTTGTTTTCACTATTTTATTATGGAAACTGTAATACTCAAATTGTCTTTTCCAAAGAGGTGCCTTAAGGCTGATAAGGGGCTCCTGATCCAAGGAATTGCAGCAACCTTTCCCATATTCGTATCTACCCTGATTATCTACCATTTCTCAGGAGCTGTATCACCCATACGAGTTTAACGTTCACTGTGAAGACTTTTCGTTCTAAATTTCATTAATATATATATATATATATATATATATATATATATATATATATATATATATGTGTGTGTGTGTGTGTGTGTGTGTATGTGTGTGTGTGTGTGTGTGTGTGTGTGTGTGTGTGTGTGTGTGTGTGTGTGTGTGTGTGTGTGTGTGTGTGTTTTGCCGAATAGGTAAAACTGATCAACTAACAAGAACTCATTTAGAATTAATTCCTTTCTAAAAAAATTCTCTTATACGTTTAAAGATATATTTTTTTTCATTTATGTTAATATAAAAATTAATAATTTTGTACAAAAAGAACCTTAGAAAACTTACCTGACCTTATTATAACAAGCACAATTTAAATTAGCCTAATCCCACTAAATGTATTTTAGATAAGTTTACAATGATTTAATAATAAACAAACACAATTAAATATATTTTTCGTTAGGTTTAGAATGATTTTTGCGAAATTATTGCATACACAAATTTTCGCTCGCCTTATTCGGCTATTTAAGCCAAAATCGCAAGTTTTACCTATTCGTCACGACATGTATAATATATATATATATATATATATATATATATATATATATATATATATATATATATATATATATATATATATATATATATATATATAGGGAAGTACCACCGCTATGGCTGGACTGGGGACCCTCATCCTCAGAGAAGACAATAAACGTACCTCAGGGAAAACTCAAGGTTCTTCCCGGAGCTGTTTGAATATTTTCTTCTACCATCCCCTATATATTTTATATTCTATGTGAACATTTATTAATAAACAGAATACATTTACAGAAAAAACAAACATGAATACAATGGCACAATGTATCAAAGGTCATGAATATATATATATATATATATATATATATATATATATATATATATATATATATATATATATATATATATATATATATATAATAGAAATACCAAAGCTGTGGTGAAGATCATCGTTTAAAAATCCAATCCAAAGAACTTCATTTATTGTGCAAATGTTTCGGGAAGTTAGACTCCATCATCAGTGTTACAACATTTATCAACACTTACCAAACAGAGTAACTGCAATACAACACAACAAGAGAAAGTTATCAAATTAAAAACATCTGTAATACTGCTAATAATTTAAAAAATATCTGATCTAATGTTTATGGTAACATCAACGTTTTATACTCAAACTGGATTGAGTGGCTCAAGTGGTAGAGCCTTCAGTTTACATCCGAGTTGCCGGGGTTCGATCCCTGCTGCTTTTCTTCAAATAGGTAAGTAGGTACTTGGGTAGTAGTCGACTCCTGTGGTAACGTAAGTAAGATTCGTCAGGAAACAGGACAAGTGTTTCTTGACGCAGGTTTAGTCATTAGACGACTCGCAGCTGGAGCTTTTGGTCATGTGACCGAGACCTTCCTCTGGCTTACCACCCCTTTAAAAATTAATTATAATGATGAACATTTTCCTACTGAGTTGCAAAGATCTTACAGAACAACAAATACAACACTATCAGCGACCTGGTCTAGCAGGCTTAATGTATAATACAACACAGAAAAGCTGACCCGCTGTATAATACAAAATCCCATCACTTAACAGAAGACACTGTATAATGCACTACTATGATACAGACACTGGATTATACATCCCCATACAACAGACATTGGATTATACATCCTCATACAACAGACACTGTATTATACATCCCCATATAGCAGACACTGTATTATACATCCCCATACAAAAGACACTGTATAATACACCATGCTTCACACACACTGTATAATACATCACACACAACAGCCACTGTATATCATCATACAGAAAATGCTGTATATAACACCATAAAATTGACAATGTTTGATATACACCAAACAATGTCAATACAGCATTTGTATACGACTCTACAACACTGTATAATACACCGTTATACAGCATTGTATAATACACCACTATGAAGCATATACAATAATTCCCCACTACACATAAGACACTAATTCAGGATAATACAGATAAGGCCTGGTCACAGACCGAGCCGCGGGGGCGTTGACCCCCGAAACCTCTTCAGGTAGTACATAATACATTATACAGCATGCACTGTATAATACAAAAACATACATCACTATATGTTATCCCACTAAACAACAGGCAATGTATAATACAAAGCACGGGTTAGTAGATGGGGTTTGAAGCCTATCGACTACAAGAGGGTCATTAAGGTTGTATGTCACCTGTTCACCACCAGTCAAGAATACATTAATTCCTGCAATAAGTATTCAATCAAATTCTCAGCGGATGTATACAAGCAGACATACACCTCTCTGTGTATGCAAGCAGACATACACCTCTCTGTGTATACAAGCAGACATACACCTCTCTGTGTATACAAGCAGACATACACCTTTCTGTATATACAAGCAGACATACACCTCTCTGTGTATACAAGCAGACATACACCTCTCTGTGTATACAAGCAGACATACACCTCTGTGTATGCAAGCAGACATACACCTCTCTGTGTATACAAGCAGACATACACCTCTCTGTGTATACAAGCAGACATACACCTCTCTGTGTATACAAGCAGACATACACCTCTCTGTGTATACAAGCAGACATACACCTTTCTGTGTATACAAGCAGACATACACCTCTGTGTATACAAGCAGACATACACCTTTCTGTGTATACAAGCAGACATACACCTCTCTGTGTATGCAAGCATACACCTTTCTGTGTATACAAGCAGACATACACCTCTGTGTGTATACAAGCAGACATACACCTCTCTGTGTATACAAGCAGACATACACCTTTCTGTGTATACAAGCAGACATACACCTCTGTGTATACAAGCAGACATACACCTTTCTGTGTATACAAGCAGACATACACCTCTCTGTGTATGCAAGCATACACCTTTCTGTGTATACAAGCAGACATACACCTCTGTGTATACAAGACATACACCTCTCTGTGTATACAAGCAGACATACACCTTTCTCTGTATACAAGCAGACATACACCTCTCTGTGTATACAAGCAGACATACACCTCTGTGTATACAAGCAGACATACACCTCTCTGTGTATACAAGCAGACATACACCTCTGTGTATACAAGCAGACATACACCTCTCTGTGTATACAAGCAGACATACACCTCTCTGTGTATACAAGCAGACATACACCTCTCTGTGTATACAAGACATACACCTCTCTGTGTATACAAGCAGACATACACCTCTGTGTATACAAGCAGACATACACCTCTCTGTGTATACAAGCAGACATACACCTCTCTGTGTATACAAGCAGACATACACCTCTCTGTGTATACAAGCAGACATACACCTCTCTGTGTATACAAGCAGACATACACCTCTCTGTGTATACAAGCAGACATACACCTCTGTGTATACAAGCAGACATACACCTCTGTGTATACAAGCAGACATACACCTCTCTGTGTATACAAGCAGACATACACCTCTCTGTGTATACAAGCAGACATACACCTCTCTGTGTATACAAGCAGACATACACCTCTGTGTATACAAGCAGACATACACCTCTCTGTGTATACAAGCAGACATACACCTCTCTGTGTATACAAGCAGACATACACCTCTCTGTGTATACACTGTTATAGCTTTGTTTAAGAGGAGACATATAGAGAAGAGGTTTTTAAACCATCAGAATTTAATGGTTTTAAAGTCTGGTTTTATGTACAAGATTTAGAGAGAAATGTTTTGAAATGTTTGTTCGTCTGTGGGAGATGACGTGGGAGTGTGGGCGGCGGAGGTTCTGGCGGCAGTGGGCGTGTACTGATGTAGTAGCATCATGTAGGTGACCATCACGCCCACCAGCTTCGTCATCAGTCTCCGTCCTAGCACGTCCACGCCTCCAACTATGATGTTGGACGGATGGGCGTGGAGGTGAGTGGCGAGGGCGGCCAATGTCTCCCTCTCCTGGTGTGGGCGTCCTGGGTGCCTACACGCCCTCCACACAGCTTCCTCCAGGCTAACATGCTGCACAAACACAATGTTTCTGTAGTTAAAACAACCAAACTAGATCGAGTCTTTGTGTGATTATCATCATGATGATTATAATAATAATAATAATCATAATCTTTATTTCTACAAGTACATGTACAAGGTATACAATCCTAGCTGATATCAATGACATACTACTATATAGAAAGACCCTTGTTATGCTGAGCATTTCGGGCAAATTAGGTAAATTTTGTCCCTAGGATGCGACCCACACCAGTCGACTAACACCCAGGTACCTATTTTACTGCTAGGTGAACATGGACAGCAGGTCTCTTATGGAAACACGTCCTAATGTTTTCCAGCTATGCCGGGGGATCGATCCCCGGTATGGCTGAGTACGCTAGCGATCGAGCTACAGGACACTGTATACTGTATACTGCCTGTATGGAACTCAGATTAAGTCTTAATAAACGACTGTAAATAAATAAACAAAAGGAAAGAGGGAAGGTTTGCATCTCCCGTCCATACTTCTGCCTGTAGTGTTCCTAGCAACTTGGTATACAAACATATGACGATCAAACTAAATGTAAAGTACTGGCCTGGTCATGGACCGGGCCGCGGGGGCGTTGACCCCTGGAATACCTTCCAGGTATACCTTCTTGAACACCGTGTTCCATTGTCCAATTATAAAGGTATAGACATAGTTTATTTATCTATATATGATGAAAAAAAAATTCCAAATATATGAAGCATATATCCTAAATTTGCTTGCAACAGATAAGGAAAATTTGTAGATGTAAATCCAGATGTTCTCTTACACAATAAACTACGTCCTTCGACGGCAAAATCTGAATCTAATATCTAGTACTCATCTCGTTAAATTATATCAGAATTGTTTCAATAATTTTAGAGATATTTTTATAGGAAAATTTGCCCACAGACTTGTACAACAGAACACACACACACACACACACACACTCGACCTACCAGAGGGTATTAAGTGTCACTGTTTACTGATGACATAAAATTAATAAGAGTAAGAGATTGCGGTGACAAATTACAAGACCTCAATCTTCTTGAAGTTTATCAGTGAAATTACAAAGGCAGTATTGGACGCATTTCAGAGTAGTGTTAGAGTAGTTGTCTAACAGACAGAGCCGCTATCTGACGCTATCTTGGATACGTACTGTACACTGCCTTGCTGCACTCCTCTGAGCTATCACATTTGATCTCTCTCGGCGATCCAGAGGCTGTTTCCAGTGGAGTAAATGAGCCGCGGAAAACAACACGCTTGTGTTTACCTGGAGTTTACCTGGAGAGAGTTTCGGGGGTCAACGCCCCCGCGGCCCGGTCTGTGACCAGGCCTGACTCGCGAAGTCGTAATAACACGCCTGTAAACAATGTTTTAACAATGTTTTAGGATTCACTTGCCGTGAGTTCAATTCCCGCCCGTTCCCTGGTTTGTAGGCTTGCGTTGCTTGTACAGTCCTCATCACGGTGTCAAAGAAAATCGGGAATGGAAGGTAAAATATGTCTTAGTGCTTTTATTACAACTGAGACTTGCGTTGAAAATTATATAAAATACCGACAAGTTCATAATTAAGACACATGTGCAACAGTTAGGTATCTTTATTGTTGAAACGTTTCGCCTACACGGTAGGCTTCTTCAGTCAAATACAGAGGCAGCAGTTGTATCCCTCTACAAAGTCTTCGAGATCTTCCACCTCACCTTCAAGAGTATTTAAGGCTCTATTCTCATGTTTCAGCTTCATATCGTTCCAGACCACGGAGCTCAACTCTCCAGGCTGAGGGACTGACCACCTCACATACTATTTTTTCCAAAGCAGATGGACTGATTACATCATCTTCATTTCACTACTACACGTGCAGCGTCTGTACTAGACTAAAGAAGCCTACTGTGTAGGCGGAACGTTTCAACAATCAAGGTATCTAACTGTCTAGCATATGCATATAACTCATCAGACCTGAGACTTCAGGTTATGATAGTTGGGCACAGTAGTTCCATGGGTGACCATCTAGGATTGAAAAGAACACTACAAAAAAAAATAATTTCTATTAACTAAAACTGACATGCTAGGACGTGTGCCATTTCTCAAACAATAAACAAAGCAATACATCCTATTAAGTCTGCTTCATTGTTTCCTGTACCAGCAACTGGTGAACCTTTCTCAGGGTTGGTTATAGAAAAACAGTCAAATGCAGTATAATACTATCTTTTATTGGCTACGTTTCCCCATAATGCCCTGGAATTGTACTGATAAAGCCACTGGTTAGCGAAACGTCTACAATAAAGATACCCAGATGTTGCACACGTGTCTAATTCTTCATAGTAAATTTATTTTCCTCGCCTCAGTAAAGTGACCGTAGTAAACAAGAGCAGCAGCTGGTTAACTGTCTTGTTGTCTGTGTATTATGATCTTATTGGAAGCTCTACCGTCACACTACAGGCTCACTGAGATGTATACCGTCACACTAGAGGCTCAGTTGTATACTGTCACACTAGAGGCTCACTCAGTTGTATACCGTCACACTAGAGGCTCACTCAGTTGTATACCGTCACACTAGAGGCTCACTCAGTTGTATACTGTCACACTAGAGCCTCACTCAGTTGTATACCGTCACACTAGAGCCTCACTCAGTTGTATACCGTCACACTAGAGGCTCACTCAGTTGTATACCGTCACACTAGAGCCTCGCTCAGTTGTATACCGTCTCACTAGAGGCTCACTCAGTTGTATACCGTCACACTAGAGGCTCACTCAGGTGTATACCGTCACACTAGAGGCTCACTCAGGTGTATACCGTCACACTAGAGGCTCACTCAGGTGTATACCGTCACACTAGAGGCTCACTCAGGTGTATACCGTCACACTAGAGCCTCACTCAGTTGTATACCGTCACACTAGAGGCTCACTCAGTTGTATACTGTCACACTATAGACTCACTCAGTTGTATACCGTCACACTAGAGGCTCACTCCGTTGTATACTGTCACACTAGAGGCTCACTCAGTTGTATACCGTCACACTAGAGGCTCACTCAGTTGTATACTGTCACACTAGAGGCTCACTCAGTTGTATACCGTCACACTAGAGGCTCAGTTGTATACCGTCACACTAGAGCCTCACTCAGTTGTATACCGTCACACTAGAGCCTCACTCAGTTGTATACCGTCACACTAGAGGCTCACTCAGTTGTATACCGTCACACTAGAGGCTCACTCAGTTGTATACCGTCACACTAGAGGCTCACTCAGTTGTATACTGTCACACTAGAGCCTCACTCAGTTGTATACCGTCACACTAGAGCCTCACTCAGTTGTATATCGTCACACTAGAGCCTCACTCAGTTGTATACCGTCACACTAGAGCCTCACTCAGTTGTATACCGTCACACTAGAGCCTCACTCAGTTGTATACCGTCACACTAGAGGCTCACTCAGTTGTATACCGTCACACTAGAGGCTCACTCAGTTGTATACCGTCACACTAGAGGCTCACTCAGTTGTATACTGTCACACTAGAGCCTCACTCAGTTGTATATCGTCACACTAGAGCCTCACTCAGTTGTATACTGTCACACTAGAGCCTCACTCAGTTGTATACCGTCACACTAGAGCCTCACTCAGTTGTATACCGTCACACTAGAGGCTCACTCAGTTGTATACTGTCACACTAGAGCCTCACTCAGTTGTATACCGTCACACTAGAGGCTCACTCAGTTGTATACTGTCACACCAGAGGCTCACTCAGTTGTATACTGTCACACTAGAGGCTCACTCAGTTGTATACCGTCACACTAGAGGCTCACTCAGTTGTATACCGTCACACTAGAGGCTCACTCAGTTGTATACCGTCACACTAGAGGCTCACTCAGTTGTATACCGTCACACTAGAGGCTCACTCAGTTGTATACCGTCACACTAGAGGCTCACTCAGTTGTATACCGTCACACTAGAGGCTCAGTTGTATACTGTCACACTAGAGGCTCACTCAGTTGTATACTGTCACACTAGAGGCTCACTTAGTTGTATACCGTCACACTAGAGGCTCACTCAGTTGTACACTGTAGCACTAGAGGCTCACTCAGTTGTATACTGTAACACTAGAGGCTCACTCAGTTGTATACCGTCACACTAGAGGCTCACTCAGTTGTATACTGTCACACTAGAGGCTCACTCAGTTGTATACCGTCACACTAGAGGCTCACTCAGTTGTACACTGTAGCACTAGAGGCTCACTCAGTTGTATACTGTAACACTAGAGGCTCACTCAGTTGTATACCGTCACACTAGAGGCTCGGTTGTATACCGTCACACTAGAGACTCAGTTATATACCGTCACACTAGAGGCTCACTGAGATGTATACCGTCACACTAGAGGCTCACTGAGTTGTATACTGTCACAGTAGAGGCTCAGTTGTATACCGTCACACTAGAGGCTCGCTCAGTTGTATACCGTCACACTAGAGGCTCACTCAGTTGTATATCGTCACACTAGAGGTTCACTCAGTTGTATACCGTCACACTAGAGGCTCACTCAGTTGTATACCGTCACACTAGAGGTTCACTCAGTTGTATACCGTCACACTAGAGACTCAGTTGTATACCCTCACACTAGAGACTCACTCAGTTGTATGACGTCACACTAGAGGCTCGCTCAGTTGTATACCGTCACACTAGAGACTCAGTTGTATACCGTCACACTAGAGACTCACTCAGTTGTATACCGTCACACTAGAGGCTCACTCAGTTGTATGAACAACCTTGATACAGCAGTTCAGAAGACCTGTGTTATTGTCAGGGAGGAAAGGACTGACTCTTCCAAACAAGAGGATTTTCAAGGAAGAAAGGGATTTTCTTTCAAATAAGAGGATTTTCTTTCAAATAAGATTTTCTTTCAAGAAGATTTTCTTTCAAATAAGAGGATTTTCTTTACAACCAACTTCGATGTACTGAGAATCTACTGGAATTCCCTACAAGACAGTATTCTGATATACAAGTAACGAATAAAAGTTAAAAATAGACAAGCTTTTTATCTGAAGGGAATTAGAGTAAATAATTAAACCGATGCTTAGGTGAGTTTAAAACAAGAATACCATGGAGATTATTTACAATAATTCCTTTATACGTAACATAAGAAGAAACTACAGATAACCCAAGTTAATTATTACTACCTTCCCCTTCCTTGGATACAAACAATAAGGCACAATACTGTGACAAGAACAATAAATAACCCGCATATAGGAGAGGGAAGCTTATGGCGACGTTTCGGTCCTACTTGAACCTATCCCTTTCGGTCCTACTTGAACCTATCCCTTTCGGTCCTACTTGAACCAATCCCTTTCGGTCCTACTTGAACCTATCCCTTTCGGTCCTACTTGAACCTATCCCTTTCGGTCCTACTTGAACCTATCCCTTTCGGTCCTACTTGAACCTATCCCTTTCGGTCCTACTTGAACCTATCCCTTTCGGTCCTACTTGAACCTATCCCTTTCGGTCCTACTTGAACCTATCCCTTTCGGTCCTACTTGAACCTATCCCTCCCGCTCCACAGGATCAATATGACCAATTCGGTAACAGTATGTGAGAACACACCTTGGCCGCCACCTCGTCGGCCTTGGAGCAGAGGAGGTAGACGTGTAGGAACTCAATGAAGTTCTTGCATATGTAGGAGAGGGAGGCGCCCATGCTGAAGGAGACGTAGTAGAAGGTGGCTGCGTTGTTGCTGAGGAAGATGACACAGCGCAGGGCAAAGAAGAGAGAAAAAGCCTAGAAGACAGGAAGAAACAATTCATGGCATCTCTCCTGCCAGTTATCCTGAGATTGGAATTCCCTAATGCCCATACCCGTTGCTCCAGTTCACTTAACAGTAGGTACCAGCCCCTGCTGTCGTAGGTAGCATCCTGGGGGCTGAGGAAGGATAACAGCTCTGATCTTGCAAAATGAACTATATAGAAAACGGAAATCACTTTATACGTTAAAAATTGATTTAGAGATATAATAATTATATTCACGAAGAAGCGCTAAACACACAGGGATCATAAAGAATCTGGGAAACTAGAGTTAATCAGATTTGATTCAAGGGCTCTTGATCCTGGATCAAGAGCCCTTAAACGGCAGTTGGAGTACCGTATTTTCCGGCATATAAGGAGTACTTTTATTCCCATAAAATATCTTGGAAAAACAGTCCGCGCCTTATATGCTCGAGGTTAGGGTTACGCTTTAACAGTTTACTAACGTTACGTTACAACTGCTTCGTAACACTCTCTCATACGTCTTTGCTCGTGCGCCTTATATGCCGGAAAATACGGTATATAACATTGCAGTCAATATACGACGTTATAGATGAGTACAACACTACATTATTACGTCGTGTGTAGTTACCTGGTTGAAGTACTGAGTAACGAGGGAGAGTCTAGAAGCCAGCGCTAAGTACGATGCTGCTGCCTGTGTCCTCTCTAACTCCAGCTTCAGCATCTTCCTTAAACTGTCGTCGTAGATGTGAGTTAGTAAGTGTAGGTACACAAACAACTTGATATCAGTGATCTGGACGATCCAGAAGAGGGTAGTCAGTCCTGTCAGAGCTAAGTCGAATTTCCGGCTAACAGTTTCTTGTACGCAGAAGAAAATAATGTAAATGAATGGGAGAAGGAACTTGATGGCAGTCACTCTCCGAGGAAGGAGTTTGCACGATGAACTGGCATAGTTGAGAAAGTTACACAGAGAGTTCCTCTTTAGGAACACCAGGATATAGAGAATTATTAAATATATTACAGCTAAAAAGCAGTGATAAAACGCTATCCTAAACTGAAAGATTTTAATGTTGAATTTTGCAACATAGACATGAGCTGTGGCGATTAAATATGCAGAGGCTAGAACTGCAGGCAGGAACCTGGAATAAACGACCTGGTAGGTGCCGTCGGCTCTTCTGTGTACCGGGTGGAGGCCCAACACCTGTAGAAGCCAAAATAGTGGCGGACATGTTGCATCTGCTGCCATCTTAAAGCCACCATCATTTTTACCAGTGATATTACTGTCATGCAGTCCCGAGCTACCAACAACTACACCAGAGTGATGACTGCCATGATAATACCCACCGTCCTCACCCACACCAGGGGAATGCCTGCCATAATACTGCTCACCGTCCTCACCCATACCAGAGGAATGCCTGCCATGGCAATCCTCGTCGAGATTGTCAACACCAAGAGGATGACTGTAATTTAACTCCTGGCCGCCACCACCCACACCAGAGGGATGACTACCCTGGCTTGAATGAACTCCACCTGTGGGACAACTTCCAGGTGGAACAGTGTGACCATGAACCACACTCCTAGGTGTCGAGTGAAGCACCCGGCTGTCCATTCCAGCAGCTCCACACACGAAACACTGACGTGAAACACGCCTTCCACCTCACACTGCACAAAACACTATCAAGCCGGATTACTGTAATTATTTGTACTATAACTGGCGATTAGCATTACAAACACAATTACCTAGTCCTAATCTTGGGTATCTATTCATCGGTATAACGATAATAAATCGCAAAGATTAAACTACTCGAGACTGATCAGAGGGAGAGGGTCTGGTCGCTGCTGGACAATATAACTATTCACTACAACAATTAATGAGCAGCTGACATAGAGAATGCTCGAGCAGCAGCGTCTCTCTCAGGATTAGGAGACTAAGGATCGAACCTTTAATACCTTCAAGGATACTAGTGAAGCGTTTTTGTTGAAAAAAAAAACTTAGATCTACCCTTAGATTAACTCTCATTTTCTCCCAATTTCTCAGGGTGTGGCGCCCCTACGGGTTTATCATGTCCCTAAGAATATAATAACAACTCAGCATTGCTTATGCTGAATGACCCACACCAATATAGCACATCATATAAATAAATAGTTGCATAAAGAGCCTGCACTCTTTCATCAGGTATCGCATAAGCGAGTGACAGTATAGTAATGAGTCGGGCCCAGAATAATGAACCATGACTCGGCGGTTTAGTCAAGGGTTAATCCAGTGCCATTTGTCAGCAGGTAAAGAAGACAGGTGAGCCACAAGTTCCGGGATCGACTTACCACCACCACCATCATACTTAACATCTTATGTAAGTAACCTGTTCGTCAGGACCTCCTCGCATAATAGTCGTATTGGATGAAGGAACCTGTCTCTGCTTCCTCTCTCTCTCTCTCTTTCACACACACACACACACACATATATTTATTGATTTGTTTACCAAACTGAGATCAGCCGAGATTAGATCCTGCGACACATTCCCCCGCAAGAGACAGAACAACGTTCACATTGCCTTATTTATCCACTTAACCAGAGATCCTTCAAAGATCACGCACCCAGGACACTCGTGGTAGTGGCAAACTCAAGGCTAATTTCAGCCACCTCCCATTTGAATACCAGCTTCTACAAGCAGTTTATATAGTAATGAAACCACGAAACAAGTGGTATTGAAACATTTACTAAACTGCGACCAGCCGAGATTAGATCCTGCGACACATTCTCCCGCCTCAAGACACACAACAACGTTCACACTGACTAGTTTGGTAAATGTTTCAACACCACTTGTTTCGTGATTTCGTTACTATATAAATTGCTAGTGGAGGCTGGTATTCAAACGGGAGGTGGCTGAAATTAGCCTTCACTTTACGACTACAACGAGTGTCCTCGGATCAAAGATCGGTACCTACAATGAAGACGTTGAAAGATTGCGGTATCTACTAGAGTAAAGTCTAAAACTGGAGACAAATGTTGACTCAGAAAGGCAGACCACAGGCAACACACTTATATAAAGTGCCTCTCTGCAATTACTTCTCCCTCACCACCAAACTGCGAGACTTAAGGACAGGACAAAAACAGTATCATCTCCGGTGACCACTTTTTAGGTCCCAGATCAGTTCATTATTCCTGTTGTGTCATCACCCCCAGAGTTTTCCGTGTTGATAAGGTCAATAAAATTACTGTGACGGTGTCTGACCTATACAATATACTGTATCAGTTTTATCATACATATGAAGGGCATCAAGTGGAACTATCCTCCTGTCGTTTAATGTATGGTTAGTAAATGAAGTAACAAACTGCGGAGATTATATTATATATATATATATATATATATATATATATATATATATATATATATATATATATATATATATTATATAAATATATATTTATATATATATATATTTCAATAAGAAATTGGATCACTACCTCCGCCAAGTGCCAGATAAATAATTTTCTGATGAATATGTGAAGCAGTGGGCTGCTAACAGTAACAACCAGGTTGAACAACTCAGAAGAAAGGAAGGCCTCAGGCCGGGCTGCGAGAAGCTTGTGTACAATAAATATGTAAAACTGATCGAGTAAATTGTTTTTCGAGGTTATTTAGTGTTCATAAATATCAGCGCCCCTGCGGTCAGGTCTCAGACCAGACTTTCTGGTTGATGACCTGGTTTGCCAGACTGTTGGTGCTCGCGGCATGCGCAAAGACTTAGGTGCCGCACAATGGAATGTGAAACTCGTGACTCAGAATGAGTATTTATTAGACAAGGTTGAGCGCTAAAAGCGACTTTATAAAGTCTAAAACAGAATCTTCACACAAAATTTGCATCTTATATAAACTTTATGATAAAGCAAAATGTAAACAACACATGCCCATTGTTAAATAAAAATAAAAAAATGGTTGGGCAGCTTATCCCCCTTCTGTGCCCCATCCCTTTACCTATTTCCGTCCATACCCATCATTCTTCCTTCCCCTGACTCTCGAAATCGTAATGCTACGTATGACTCTGATCGCGGGTTCTATCCCCGCCTGTGGTATGGCTTCTCCTTCCCCTCCTTACCAGAGCTCTGGTCATAGTTCGATTCTCATACGTTTACAGTTAATGCCGGAGAGTCTTGTCGGATCAGGTGGCACTGAATGAACAGTGGCGAGGGGCTGCCGACCACTGTTGAACATTAAGTGGACTAGTTTGTAAATCGGCTGCTTCTCAATACTTGATGTTTCCAGGTATGAGGTAATCTCTGTCCCGGTCCACAAGGTGGCCAGACTGGTCTCTGTGATTTACATAAGCTTTATTAAAGTTGTATATCCTACGGAAATATTTGTGTTGACGTCATAACGTAGAGATCCGCGAAATTTTAAATAAAGGAACTTTATCTCCGTTTTGCACATGATTGACGGCAGTAGAGTGGGTACGGCAGTTTTAACGGGACGTTACAATATACGTGATAGTTCTAGAGGAAAAGACTGCTTCAGTATTAACTCAGTCACTGTTGGGTCAATGTTTTCATCAGCGGAGCAGTAGGGAGGAAGGTTAGTCTAAATTTTAGTCAGAACGAAAAGCGAAAATATCTTTTAAACACGACGCCAGAACTCAGAGATGAAAGTGGAGCGTGAACTTAAGAGTAGCGAATCCGATCTGTAATTGTATTTATCGTCGAGGAAATTGCTTCTACAGATTCGCAAGACCAGTGAGAAAAATATTATGACTACTCTTGGTGAAGGGTAAGACAATACTCAGGCGCTGATCCACCAGGAGGCCTGGTCACAGACCGGGCCGCGGGGGCGTTGACCCCCGAAACTCTCTCCAGGTAAACTCCACGTAAAGAGTAAGACCTACTCTTGGTGAAGAGTAAGACACTACTCTTGGTTACAACGTCGTAGTGAGAATAGTAGTGAATGAAGTCGTTTTTGTTAGTGGGATTCATCAGGACTTTGAAATGAAGATTATCAATGAAAGTAATGGTATTTTTTCCTACATCCAAAGTAAACTGAATAAAGAGTGTCACTCTGTTCAGGTTATATCTTCTGGGAGTAATAATTAAAATGTGGTTCACATATCTAAGCCAAGTGATGTTGAGAGGAAGAATACCAGTGAAAAGTTGATCTTCGGATGCTTAGTGTACAAGTTGGGCAGAACTGCGCTAAGAAGAGACCCCTTAGCCATACTGTATTTCTGTTGATAAAAAATACCAAACACAACGTACTCCATTTTCAAACCGAAGTTCATCCTTCCCACCCCGCATTAGACTGTTTATCTTCCAATTCCACACCTCTTCCTAACACCCCAGCATTCACTTCTCTCACAAACTTATTTACAACTATATTAGTGACATCACACATCCCTGTCTAACGTCTACTGTTATGCATTATGCCTATTACTGTTCTGCGGTCTTCTCCAGTGAATGAAATAATTTGAATTTATGGGTTTATAGTACACATCAAATGAAGGGAGTTGCCAGCTGAGTTTTAGTGTACGAGACCGTCGAGGAGATGTGTTTTCCTCTTATTCAGGTCACCTGAGAAGAGGGAAAAAACCGGCACTTCCATTTCTCGATATATATGGTGCTTAAGGCCTATAATTTATCTTAATAGAGATAAGTAAACAAATAATTGCCAATTTTAACTAAAAATTAAACAAAAATTAAGTGTTCTTGCAGTATAAATTAAAAAATTCAAGCTGAAGTTAGCACTATATTTATCTCTATGAGAGGTATATATAATTACTATTTAAAGCTTAACCGAAGTGTTGCATTAAAGGCTGTTCAGAGGAGAGAATCTCAGGCGATGACCAGAGACGAGTGGCCACTCAGGGCAGCAAGAACACACGTTCACACAGGTATAGTGATGTTGCACAGCTCTGTGTAACTAGTATTATTTACAGGAGGGCCCCGCTTATACGGCAGGTTAGGTTCTGGGTTAATGCTGTAAAGCGAAACTCACTATAACGTAGAACATAATTTTTTTTACACTTTCAAATGCATATAAAAGCCTGATAACATGTTCACACTATCTTATATTAAGTGAGCAATAGAGTTGGGCTTAAAAAATGCATATACAGTATACACATTACTTACCTTAATTACTTTCATCGTAGCTTATAGTGAGTGGTGATTATATTTATTATAGGAAGTCTGAATAAATGAGGAGTGGACTTAATTGAAAGCCGCTGCATTAGCGAAATGCCGTAAAGCGAAATGCTGTAAAACGAGGCCCTTCTGTAGAACAAAGTCATGTATATGTGCAGAAAATGCTAAAACATAATGCAACATATATGGTTCGTTAAAGTTTAATAGAAAGTTGTTGAATAACTAAAGTGGAATAACTAAAGATCACATCAGTTAACATCCAACTGGGAAAATTTCTCAAAATATTTTAGTGCTTAAGTTAATAATTAATATTTAAATGTGAATGATGTTTTATGCCTAATACTTAAGAATATAGATATAAAGCATTTCCTTGTTGAATTAAATAGTCGAGCTCATCACATAAATTTTGCCGTTGAGTTTGAACAAAATAAATCAATGCCTTTTTTTAAATGTCATAATTAGTAAGGGTAACCATGATTTTAAATCCAAAATATAGAGAAACTTCAAACTGTATAAACAACTCATAGAAAGTTTAGACACGCATAAGGAAACACAAGGACATATTAGAAAACGTTTCGGTCTTGTGACCTAGATCAATTCTGTGCTCGCCGGCGTCCATTATCAAGGTTAATACGAAAGTTACCTCTGTTAGGTTCCGGTACAATGGCAGTTATTCTCTGTGTCCTGAGACTCGTGTCTCGACCAAAGCAGTGGACACCACTTTTCTGGGTGAGACAGTAGAGACTTTTAAATACAATTTTGATAATAAAATTCTTGAGAAGAGAAGATATATCAAGAACGTTTTCACGGTAATGGAGAACCAACATATTTTTAGTTGAAATAGGTTGGTTATCCTTTTCTGAATTGCAAAAAACATTTTCTCACTATAACCTTCATATATCAGGGTTAAATCACAGCAATATATAACATAGCTAGAATATAAAAAGGCCCTGGAATATAATATTGCTGTAAAGGATATGATTCAAAAAACTCAACCATTTGCATAACTTATTGAGGAGAAAACACATCCCAAAATTCAACTTGACAATATGGCAAACAACCATGGGGGGAGTTGAATGATAGCTCTAGGCCTTCCGTATTGCAATCAACACATCATCAGCTTGCAATGTTGCAGAAAAGAGGTCCGCCATATTTGCGTCAACTTAATATTTACAAGGAAATTCTTTGATTTCCAAGCAGGTGAACCCAGGTATGACTTTCATCAACACAACTATCCTCAGAGATTTATTAAGTTAGACCATGAAATAAGGAAAGATCCTGGACTTTAGTTTACAAAAGCATACAAAACAAATGCCATAATAATTATGGACAAGGTAGATTATAGTGGAAAAATTAACAGGTTATTAGAAGGAACTTACGTGGCTCTTAAGATTCTTTTGTGAACATGATAATGGTATAAACAATATCGACAAGTTAATAAGACATATGTACGATAATTAGGTACTATTATTCCTGAACGTTTCACGTACACAGGCTTCTGCAGTCGATTACAGAGGCAGTAGAAGCAGTACAGTAAAAAAAATAAAAGAATAATGTTTTGATTTCTTTGCAAAAATTACAATGTGTAATTACAATTTTGATTTGTTAAATATAAAGAAAGTCGGGCAGACTAATATCGTCGTTATATTTCCACTACTTCTGCTGCCTCGACTGAAGAAGCCTGCTGTGTAGGCGTAACGTTTCGGAATAAAGATGCCTAACTGTTGCACATGTGTCTTACTTATAAACTTTGCTTTATAAAGTGCGAGTTATTTGTGTTCAAACACTTTTATCTGTCTCAGGAATGCCTCTTCTTACTGACTTCAAACTTTCATTGAAAATCGGCATTCCACAAAGATTTTCATTTAATTTGGGTTGTGTACGTTATCATCAAGGAGGAAGCGCTAAACCAGTAGGGATTATACAGTATCTGGGGGTGGAGGGGGGGATGGAAGGTATTCAGGCTTAATTCAGGGAACCGCAGCACAGATCCAATTCCCTAGATCAAGAGCCCCTCACCAGCGCCAAGGAACCTCCCTTGAGGGGCGTGTATACATTATAAATTTTCAGTTTTATTAAACAAGTTAATTTCCGTGTAATAAGTGGAGACCGTCTCTTTTGATCACCTTGAGAGAGTCATTTCCATGGAGCTGCTGCCACCTGCAGGTGCCACTGCCACCTGCAGGTGCCACAGACACCTGTAAGTGCCACTGCCACCTGCAGGTGCCCCTTAGTCAGTTCCACATTAATAATTTTTCATTTTGGTTTCCAGGTGATATTTTAAGAATGCCGTTTCTGATCGGCTTCAAACTTACAACAGTGGTATATCTTGTTTAGGTGGTGGTGACTGCTACTTAAATGCAAGTTTTACAGTTTTATTTCTACAATATTATAGTAAAACAACCCAAGTATGCCTGTTCTCGACAGACTCGCACTCCAACAGCCACTTGCCAGACCAGACCTACAGCTTCTTCAGATCCACATGTAGCGAGTCCTGGTCCTCGTCTGCTTGTATTCTCATGAGTTTCACATCTGCGAACAGGGATAACTGATTCTGTCGCTTCCGTCATGTCATTCACGGACACAAGAAACAGCACCGGCCCTAGTACTGATCCTTGAGGAACGCCACTCGTCACGTACACGTGTGCTTGCTCACCTAACTGTGGTTGCAGGGGTCGAGTCATAGCTCCTGGACCCGCTTCACTGGTCGCTACTAGGTCCACTCTCTCCCTGCTACATGAGCTTTATCGTACCTCTTCATAAAGCTATGCATGGATCCTGCCTCCACTACATCACTCTCCACACTATTCCACTTCCTGACAATTCTCCGACTGAAGAAATACTTCCTAGCATCCCTGTGACTCATCTGAGTCTTCAACTTCCAGCTGTGACCCCTTGTTGCTGTGTCCCATATTTGGAACACCCTGTCTTTGTACATCTTATCAATTCCTCTCAATATTTTATGTCGTTATAATTTCCTCACTCTCTCCTGTCCTCCAGTGTCGTCAGGTAGATTTCTCTCAACCTCTCGTCGCAGGACATGCCCCTTAGCTCCGGGACTAGTCTCGCTGCAAAGCTTTGCACTTTCTAATTTTTGACGTGATTGACCAGGTGTGGGTTCCAAGCTGATGCTAACGTACACGGTATACAGAGTCTTGCACGATTCCTTACTGAGGAGTCGGAACGCTATTCTTAGGTTTGCTAGTAGCCCATATGCTGCAGCAGTTATTTCGTTGTGCACCTCAGGAGAAGTGCTCAGTATTATACTCATCCCAAGATGTTTTTCCTTGGGTGAGGTTTGCAGCCTTTGCCCCCCTAAACTATACTCTGTCTGCGGTCTTCTTTGCCTTTCCCCGATCTTCATGACTTTGCACTTGGTGGGGTTAAACTCGAGGATGCAGTTGCTGGGCCAGGCTTGCAGCCTGTCCAGATCCTTTTGTAGTCCTGCCTGGTCCTCATCCACTCGAATTTACCTCATTAACTTCACATCATCTGCAAACAGTAACACTTCTGAATCTATCCCTTCCGTTATGTCATTCACACTCACATGTGTGTGTGTGTGTGTGTGTGTGTGTGTGTGTGTGTGTGTGTGTGTGTGTGTGTGTGTGTGAGAGAGAGAGAGAGAGAGAGAGAGACAATGTAGACTGTCATACTTTGCATGCAACTACGTGAATTAACATGGTGTAGAACTTGATCAATAACTGGCCCAGCAGCTTGGCCTGTCTTGATAAATTAACGTAATGTAACGCAGCTTTGTCCTGTCTAACTTAACATGATCAGCCTACATATAGCGGGTGTTGTTGCCTAGTAGTGTGCAGTCACATTTGCTTCCTGACGTTCAGGCTGGTCGTCACGACCAGCATATGGTCGTGATGACCATATGCTGGTCGTATGCCATGGTTCATATGATGCATTTTATAACGTTGAGAGGTTGCTGTTGCAACAATAAATCTGCTTTATGTGCTGATGAACATAATTTAAGATGTATAATGTAGTCAAAATTTCTCTCCCCTCCATCCTTATTCTTCTCTCTCCTATAACTATAACTTTTGTTGACCCACTCAGTGATGGATATATTATATATAAATTAAATATCTTTTGTATATGGGACAGTTTATCCAAGAAAAGGAAACTTTATCTCCGCTGGAACAGAACTTTGAAGGTTCCGTGGCTAAAGAATCTTAATGGAGTACTACAAATCTTTGCTGAAGTTCCTCCAGATCATGCTGAAAGATTTAAGCACTGAAATCCACCTAGTGTGACTGAGTATTATAGGAACGCAAAGGTAGCGTCTGTTTCCTCAGCACACTGATGAGGGCTGCCCCCCCCCCCCTCCTCATCCACACTCTCCCTGCCTGGTGTCTGGTCTGCCTCACTCCTCTCGCCTTTACCACCTCCCACACAACTGCATCAAATCCCACTGCATGACTGACTTTCACTTGTGCATGACCATCCCAGCTGTTGTGAGCGGCCTCGCTGCCATACCTGGAGGTGGTAGTAATAGTGTTTATGGTGTTGGTGGTGGTGGTAATGGTGTTTATGGTGGTGGTGGTGGTGGTAATGGTGTTTATGGTGGTGGTGGTGGTAATGGTGTTTATGGTGGTGGTGGTGGTGGTAATGGTGGTAATGGTGTTTATGGTGTTTATGGTGCTGGTGGTGATGGTTGTGGTAATGGTGTTTATGGTGATGGTTGTGGATATGGTGTTTATGGTGGTAATGGAAATAGTGTTTATGGTGGTGGTGGAAATGATGTTTATGGTGGTGGTTGTGTTAATGGTGTTTATGATGGTGGTGATTGTGGTACACCAAACGGGGAGTAGAATGAAATTAGCTCAGAGGCACCCACACCACCGTATGTCCTCGGATCAAGGTAAAACACCTAGCTCTGCTGGGTGCTTCATTCTTGTAGGATTGCGTGGTCCCGTGGGCTAGAACGTATGTGTGATTTTCGCGCACCATGAGGCGGGCCAAAATGACGGGTTCGAATCCTCGGCTAGTCTCAGTGTTGCTACTGATTAATACCACTCGTTCATGGTTATATATATATATATATATATATATATATATATATATATATATATATATATATATATATATATATATATATATATATATAGAGATCACATTTGCATTCTCAGCTTCAATGGTGATTGTCGGGAAGAAGGAAGCTCTGTAGCAACACCTCATCCTTCAACCCCGAATAATTTTCCTGCTGCCACAATCCCTACAACTTCAAGAAAACTTTCTTTAAATTAGTAGCCCCAGAGGGTTGATAATCAAAGGTAATCCATAATAGTTAATCTGTATGGATTATTTCCACTGGGGGTCCTCTTTAAAGTCCTTCCCCAGGATGCGACCCACGTCAATCGGCTCACAGTGGAAATATAAACACACATGCAGTATAATGTGATCCTTTATTGACAACGTTTCAAGTCACAAACAGCCCACTGTGTGGGCGAAACGTTGTCAATTATACTGCATATGTGTTTATATTTCCATTGTGTCGGTATTTTATACCATTTATTCCAATCGGCTCACAGGTTTATTAAGTTTTTCGCTATGTAACAGAGTGTAGCAGGTTGGCCCGGTGGTCTGGTGGCTAAAACTCCCGCTTCACACACGGAGGGCCCGGGTTCGATTCCCGGCGGGTGGAAATTCCGACACGTTTCCTTACACCTATTGTCCTCTTCACCTAGCAGCAAATAGGTACCTGGGTGTTAGTCGACTGGTGTGGGTCGCATCCTGGGGGACAAGATTAAGGACCCCAATGGAAATAAGTTAGTCCTCGATGACGAACTGACTTTCTTGGGTTATCCTGGGTGGCTAACCCTCCGGGGTTAAAAATCCGAACGAAATCTTATCTTATCTTATCTTCAAAGACTGGCCCACATGCCTCTCCCTGCTTGCCCCTGATCCCCTACACTCTCCCGCATATACTCCCCTTCCCAAACTTTCCTCTTGTTTCCCAACCCCAAGCACCAACCTCAGCTATATCATATTCAACAAATTCCAAAACCCCAAGTCGTAATTTTGATATAGATCATAACCCAAGGCGATAAACACTCGAACAACAGTAGTAGCTGACTGACATATATCAGTTAGGTTAGGTAAGGTTCCTCAGGAAACAGGACAAGTGTGTCCTGAAGCGGGTCTCAGTCATATGATGACCCACCGCTGGAGCTTTAGGTCATCTGACCGAGGCCTTCCACTGGCTCACCCTCTACCCCTTAAAAAAATATGGTGATGATCCATATCGTTTAAAGCCTATCAATACAACAGGGTCACTAAGGCTGCATGTCACCTGCTCATCAATCAAGAACACTTTTATTAAAAAAAATGGGACTCTTGAGGTTATAACAAACTCCATGTGCATATATATACGTAGAGAGGCATATATCCCTCCACATGTATATGCACTACTGCTCTCAGTGCACATATATCAAGAGAGAGATACTCAGTAGAATACATGAAGCAGAAAGTAAGTTTTAATGCCACGCTCCGAGGCTCACCGGCTTCGTTTGTATTCTAATGAGGCAGTGAGATTCACTGTCAGACATATGAATGCTGAAGGAATTGCAGACACGGCCATTGAATATGGTGAGAAAAAAACACCTTGTTCTTAACTGTAAAATATTATGGTGATAGCGACACGATGTGGCAAAAGAAACTAATGAAGAGTTTAGGACATTTATCATAAATGTCCTAAACTGTACATGTCTTTTTCTACTAAATACTTAGCAACCTTTCATTTATAGATGTTTTTCGCTCTAATCTTAGCCTTATCAAGGTAATATACCTTAGAGTGAAATGTATTCTATAAATGTTTGGTCTGTATACAGTGTACTTTTGCCTTTTTTATCAAAACGTTTTGCCATCCAGCATGTATGGCCAGTGAACTCTAGGAGAGAGCAGGCAACGAGAAGCCAGATATTATGGAATTCACAAAAACGAAGGTCTGAGGAATATACCAAACTCAAGTTGTCAAAATTAGTGGAAGCTAATTAGTCTCAGTAGTAGTACCAGTTCCTAGTAACCAGTTACCAGTAACCAGTGTACCAGTAGTATGACTCGCTACCAACCGTCTGTGTGAATCACTTGTTATTCACTGTTGCTGCTGACCATAGCATGTTTTCAAACACCGCTCACCGTAGGCTTCACTCGTGAGTCAGTCTGAGATAAAGAGCAAAGAGAGGCAGGGCGGCTGATGGCGCTTCCCATACTTTCCGTTATAATTATACGTACTAACCAGCCTACGTGAGTGTTTTTACCCCATCCACGTTATCGAGCCCCCACATGACAATTAGTGTGTTAGTGTGTCAGGTACTGTGATATTGTGAACCGTGACGTGATCATCTGAACTATGACACTCTCCCAGCAGTGTTGCAGAATTGTATATAGTTTAGAGAACCGACAAGTTGATAAATTAGACACATATGCAATAAAGATACCCAAGTGTTGCACATGTGTCTAATTTATCAACTGTTGCAGAGCAGTGAGGGAGAAGAACACTGAAGACAATAAGAAAGAAAAATGTTTTTAGATAATTACATAGCACTGTTTCTCCTGTTACCCTTCAAGGATGACAAACACGCACGAAACTACATAAAAACCTACATTGCAGCAACGTTTCCCCCAAGGAGAGTTTCATCAGGGTATAGAGAAATAGCGTGACCTCAAATAGGCAGTTGGATCAGGTGAAGGGTGGCGAGGGCCTAGATCAGGGATGCATAACCAGCGGCCCGTGAGCCGCATACATCCCACAGGTCACATGCGGCTCTGGAATACCACAACTGCAGTCCTCGATATGTTAAAAAAAAAATGAAATGCAAGATGTGAATTTAAAAGCTGAAAAAAATATTCAAAATTGGAATTCTTCTTAAGATCATTTTAAATAAACTTCTCGGAGCTATCAAGAAGAAACAAAGAAATTGCAATTATATAGCAAACTCGTCTGGTATTACTGATGACATACAATACTGAAAAGTTGAGAAATAAGACAAGTATGGAAACACTTGGGTAGCTTCACTGGTACAAGACATACGTATTTACCTAGGGTCCCGGGAGGCTGGTTAAATATCGCAGGTTCGG
Source organism: Cherax quadricarinatus (assembly GCF_038502225.1). Lineage (NCBI taxonomy): Eukaryota > Metazoa > Arthropoda > Malacostraca > Decapoda > Parastacidae > Cherax > Cherax quadricarinatus. The sequence continues at coordinate 5,069,088 of NC_091370.1, read as the reverse complement.
TCCCCGGCGAGTCCTAGTATTGTTATTTACTTAAAACCACTTTGTTCTGTAGATGCATTAATATGTTTACTGGTTGTGAAGATCCATATTCTAAACAGGAGGAGGAGAATGAAATTGGTCCTGTAGTATCCTCGACCACGAATGTGCTGGCACCAGCAATGGCAGACCTAGTGTATTCACTGGGACCCTGTTGTTTATAACATGGTGGCTTAACGGACAAAGGCGTCGAGAAATTTACATAACGTCCCGAAAGGCTGGCTAGATATCGTAGGTTCGATCCCCGTCTAGTCTCTGTATGTCTGTATATATATATATATATATATATATATATATATATATATATATATATATATATATATATATATATATATATATGTCGTGCCGAATAGGCAGAACTTGCCATCTTGGCTTAAATAGCAACGCTCATCTTGCCATATAGAACAAGCGAAAATTTGTGTATGCAATAATTTCGCCAAAATCATTCTGAACCTAACAAAAAAATATATTTGATTGTGTTTGTTTAGTACTAAATTATTGTAAACGTATTTAAAATATATTTAGTTGGGTTAGGCTAAAATAAATTGTTCTTGTTATAATAAGGTTAGGTAAGTTTTTTAAGATCCTTTTGGAGCAAAGTTAAAATTTTTTACTCACATTATCCTTGATAATGTGAGTAGTCACGAAAGCGCTTGGAATTTCTCTATTCTTTCACAGTGGTTGTTTTTGCATATTCCGAAATCACCTGTTTACTGTGATCTTATTGCATAATATATATATATATATATATATATATATATATATATATATATATATATATATATATATATATATAAACACACACACACACACACACATGCACACACAAATTTTCAGAGAATAGGGGGGTATATGAAGGGGAGAAACCGACCGATCAAGCTGATTCTCAGGACGGAAACAGTGCGGAACAGGGTCCTCCAAAAGAAACCACGGTTGAAATACTCGGAAGAGTACAAGAGGGTGTTCCTAGACAGAGACAGAACACAAACAGAATAACAGCAGCTGAGGGAGAGGAAAAAAAAGCGAAAGGAGCTAGGAAAGAAAACAAGGATGGAACCAGCAGAGGTCAGTCAGAGCAGAACAGAGCAGAAAGGGCAAGCACAAACACAACTATCCTCAGAACCCCACAACCTATCACACCATCCCAACACACACTTCAATCCATACCCTCAGCTTCCACCCAACATCGAGCTACAGAATCCCACAGTATGCTACCAGGTCTCCCACCCTCACAGGCCCCCCAAGCCACAGTGTTGGAAAGGAAACTGAAGGTATGGTATACAAACGCTGATGGAATAACAAATAAGTGGGAGGAGTGGCACGAAAGAGTCAAAGAGGCATAACTGGACATCATAGCTCTCACAGAAACCAAGCTTACAGGTATCATAATAGATGCCATCTTTCCAACGGGATACTAGATCCTGAGGAAAGACAGAGGGAACAGGGGGGTGGAGGAGTGGCACAGCTGATCAAAAACCGATGGAATTTTGATGAGCTGGAGACAGCAGAGAAGAAAGTGATTACATAGTGGTAACGCTTCACTCTGGAGGTCCCAAGGTGGTAATAGCAGTGATGTATAACCTACCACAAAACAGCAGGAGGCCAAGGCAAGAGTACGACGAGAGCAATAGAGCGATGGTTGACACACTGGCTGCAGTGGTCAGAAGAGCTCATGCATGCAGGGCAAAGCTCCTGATCACGAGTGACTTTAACCACAAGAAGATTGATTGGGAGAACTTGGAGCCACATGGGGGCCAAGATACATGGAGGGCTAAGATGATGGAGGTGGTACTGGAAAACTTCATGTACCAACACGTAAGGGACACTACAA